>NC_053027.1:513495946-513601550 GCF_003073215.2 Triticum urartu | reverse complement strand
TATCTCTATAGATCTTGATGCCTAATATATAAGCAGCTTCTCCAAGGTCCTTCATTGAAAAACACTTGTTCAAATAGGCCTTTATGCTTTCCAAGAATTCTATATCATTTCCCATCAACAGTATGTCATCCACATATAATATGAGAAATGCTACAGAGCTCCCACTCACTTTCTTGTAAACGCAGGCTTCTCCATAAGTCTGCATAAACCCAAACGCTTTGATCATCTCATCAAAGCGAATGTTCCAACTCCGAGATGCTTGCACCAGCCCATAGATTGAGCGTTGGAGCTTGCACACCTTG
Organism: Triticum urartu; assembly: GCF_003073215.2. Lineage (NCBI taxonomy): Eukaryota > Viridiplantae > Streptophyta > Magnoliopsida > Poales > Poaceae > Triticum > Triticum urartu. The sequence continues at coordinate 513,601,248 of NC_053027.1, read as the reverse complement.
TTAGCATTCTTAGGATCGACAAAACCTTCTGGCTGCATCATATACAATTCTTCCTTAAGAAAGCCGTTAAGGAATGCCGTTTTAACGTCCATTTGCCATATCTCATAATCATAGAATGCGGCAAATGCTAACATGATTCTGACGGACTTCAGCTTCGCTACGGGTGAGAAAGTCTCATCGTAGTCAACCCCTTGAACTTGTCGATAACCCTTAGCGACAAGTCGAGCCTTATAGATGGTCACATTACCATCCGCGTCTGTCTTCTTCTTAAAGATCCATTTATTTTCTATGGCTCGCCGATCTTCGAGCAAGTCAGTCAAAGTCCATACTTTGTTTTCATACATGGATTCTATCTCGGATTTCATGGCTTCTAGCCATTTGTCAGAATCTGGGCCCGCCATCGCTTCTTCATAGTTCGAAGGTTCTCCGTTGTCTAACAACATGATTTCCAAGACAGGGTTGCCGTACCACTCTGGTGCGGAACGTGTCCTTGTGGACCTACGAAGTTCAGTAGGAGCTTGATCCGAAGTATCTTGATCATCATCATTAACTTCCTCTCTAATCGGTGCAGGCACCACAGGAACATTTTCCTGAGCTGCGCTACTCTCTGCTTCAAGAGGCAATACTTCATCAAGCTCTACTTTCCTCCCACTTATTTCTTTCGAGAGAAACTCCTTCTCTAGAAAGGATCCATTCTTGGCAACGAAGATCTTGCCTTCGGATCTGAGGTAGAAGGTATACCCAATGGTTTCCTTAGGGTATCCTATGAAGACGCATTTTTCTGACTTGGGTTCGAGCTTTTCAGGTTGAAGTTTCTTGACATAAGCATCGCATTCCCAAACTTTTAGAAACGACAGCTTAGCCCAAACCATAATTCATACGGTGTCGTCTCAACGGATTTCGACGGAGCCTTATTTAAAGTGAATGCGGCAGTCTCTAAAGCATAGCCCCAAAATGATACCGGTAAATCGGTAAGAGACATCATAGATCGCACCATATCTAATAGAGTGCGATTACGACGTTCGGACACACCATTACGCTGAGGTGTTCTAGGCGGCGTGAGTAGTGAAACTATTCCACATTTTCTTAAGTGTGTGCCAAATTCGTGACTCAAGTATTCTCCCCCACGATCTGATCGCAAGAACTTGATTTTCCTGTCACGTTGATTCTCAACCTCACTCTGAAATTCCTTGAACTTTTCAAAGGTCTCAGACTTGTGTTTCATTAAGTAGACATATCCATATCTACTCAAGTCATCAGTGAGGGTGAGAACATAACGATAGCCACCGCAAGCCTCAACACTCATTGGACCGCACACATCAGTATGTATGATTTCCAATAAGTTGGTTGCTCGCTCCATTGTTCCTGAGAACGGAGTCTTGGTCATTTTACCCATGAGGCATGGTTCGCACGTGTCAAATGATTCGTAATCAAGAGACTCTAAAAGTCCATCTGCACGGAGCTTCTTCATGCGTTTGACACCTATGTGACCAAGGCGGCAGTGCCACAAGTATGTGGGACTATCATTATCAACCTTACATCTTTTGGTATTCACACTATGAATATGTGTAGCATCACGCTCGAGATTCATTAAGAATAAACCATTCACCATCGGAGCATGACCATAAAACATATCTCTCATATAAATAGAACAACCATCATTCTCGGATTTAAATGAGTAGCCATCTCGAATTAAACAAGACCCTGATACAATGTTCATGCTCAGAGCTGGCACTAAATAACAATTATTGAGGTTTAAAACTAATCTCGTAGGTAAATGTAGAGGTAGCATGCCGACGGCGATCACATCGACCTTGGAACCATTCCCGACACGCATCGTCACCTCGTCCTTCGCCAGTCTCCGCTTATTCCGCAGCTCCTGCTTTGAGTTACAAATGTGAGCAACCGCACCGGTATCAAATACCCAGGAGCTACTACGAGTACTGCTAAGGTTCACATCAATTACATGTATATCACATATACCTTTCGTGATGCCGGCCTTCTTGTCCGCTAAGTATTTGGGGCAGTTCCGCTTCCAGTGACCACTTCCCTTGCAATAAAAACACTCAGTCTCGGGCTTGGGTCCATTCTTTGGCTTCTTCCCGGCAGCTTGCTTACCGGGCGCGGCAACTCCCTTGCCGTCCTTCTTGAAGTTCTTCTTACCCTTTCCTTTCTTGAACTTAGTGGTTTTATTCACCATCAACACTTGATGTTCCTTTTTGACTTCTACCTCTGCTGATTTCAGCATTGCAAATACTTCAGGAATGGTCTTTTCCATCCCCTGCATATTGAAGTTCATCACAAAGCTCTTGTAGCTCGGTGGAAGCGACTGAAGGATTCTGTCAATGACCGCGTCATCCGGGGGATTAACTCCCAGCTGAGTCAAGCGGTTATGCAACCCAGACATTTTGAGTATGTGCTCGCTGACAGAACTATTTTCCTCCATCTTACAGCTGAAGAACTTGTCGGAGACTTCATATCTCTCGACCCGGGCATGAGCTTGAAAAACCATTTTCAGCTCTTCGAACATCTCATATGCTCCGTGTCTCTCAAAACGCTTTTGGAGCCCCGGTTCTAAGATGTAAAGCATGCCGCATTGAACGAGGGAGTAATCATCAGCACGTGTCTGCCAAGCGTTCATAACGTCTTGGTTCTATGGGACGGGTGCGTCACCTAGCGGTGCTTCTAGGACATAATCTTCAGGTTCCGGACCCAGTCCGTATAGTTGCTGCCATCGTCTTTCAGCTTGGTTTTCTCTAGGAACGCGTTGAAGTTGAGGACAACGTGGGCCATTTTATCTACAAGACATATTGTAAAGATTTTAGACTAAGTTCATGATAATTAAGTTCATCTAATCAAATTATTAAATGAACTCCCACTTAGATAGACATCCCTCCAGTCATCTAAGTATACCATGATCCGAGTTAACTAGGCCGTGTCCGATCATCACGTGAGACGGACTAGTCAACATCGGTGAACATCTTCATGTTGATCGTATCTTCTATACGACTCATGCTCGACCTTTCGGTCTTCTATGTTCCGAGGCCATGTTTGTACATGCGAGGCTCATCAAGTCAACCTAAGTGTATTGCGTGTGTAAATCTGTCTTACACCCGTTGTATTCGAACGTTAGAATCTATCACACCCGATCATCACGTGGTGCTTCGAAACAACGAACCTTCGCAAGGGTGCACAGTTAGGGGGAACACTTTCTTGAAATTATTACGAGGGATCATCTTATTTAAGCTACCGTCGTTCTAAGCAAATAAGATGTAAAACATGATAAACATCACATGCAATCAAATAGTGACATGATATGGCCAATATCATTTGCTCCTTTTGATCTCCATCTTCGGGGCTCCATGATCATCGTTGTCACCGGCATGACACCATGATCTCCATCATCATGATCTCCATCATTGTGTCTTCTTGAAGTTGTCTCGTCATCTATTACTTCTACTACTATGGCTAACGCTTTAGCAATAAAGTAAAGTAATTACATGGCATTTATGTTGACATGCAGGTCATAAATAAATAAAGACAACTCCTATGGCTCCTGCCGGTTGTCATACTCATCGACATGCAAGTCGTGATTCCTATTACAAGAACATGATCAATCTCATACATCACATATATCATTCATCATTCATCACAACCTTTGGCCATATCACATCACAAAACACTTGCTGCAAAAACAAGTTAGACGTCCTCTAATTGTTGTTGCAAGTTTTTATGTGGCTGCTATAGGTTTCTAGCAAGAACGTTTCTTACCTACGCCAAAACCACAACGTGAATTGCCAATTTCTATTTACCCTTCATAAGGACCCTGTTCATCGAATCCGATCCGACTAAAGTGGGAGAGACAGCCACCCGCCAGCCACCTTAAGCAACTAGTGCATGTCAGTTGGTGGAACCGGTCTCACGTAAGCGTATGTGTAAGGTTGGTCCGGGCCGCTTCATCCCACGATGTCGCCGAATCAAGATAAGACTAGTAACGGCAAGAAAATTGACAATATCGACGCCCACAACTACTTTGTGTTCTACTCGTGCATAGTAACTACACATAGACCTAGCTCATGATGCCACTGTTGGGGAACGTAGCAGAATTTTAAAATTTTCTACGCATCACCAAGATCAATCTATGGAGTCATCTAGCAACGAGGGAGAGAAGAGTGCATCTACATACCCTTGTAGATCGCGAGCGGAAGCGTTCAAGTGAACGGGGATGATGGAGTCGTACTCGCCGTGATCCAAATCACCGATGACCAAGTGCCGAACGGACAGCACCTCCGTGTTCAACACATGTACGGTTAGGAAGACGTCTCCTCCTTCTTGATCCAGCAAGGGGGAAGGAGAGGTTGATGAAGATCCAGCAGCACGACAGCGTGGTGGTGGATGCAGCAGGATCCCGGTAGGGCTTCGCCAAGCACAAGCGGGGAGGAGAGGTGTTACGAAGGGAGAGGGAGGCTCCAAGAGCAAGGTGCGGCTGCCCTCCCTCCCTTCCACTATATATAGGGGCTAGGAGGGTGCATGCCCCCTTGGAGATCCCATCTAAAAGGGGGGCGGCCCCTGGGGGCAACGGCCCCCTTAGGGTTTCCAACCAGGGGGGGCGCATGCCCCCTCGTGGGGCAACGGCCCCCTAGGGTTTCCAACCCTAGGCGCCTTGGGCCCTTGGGTGGGGCGCACCAGCCCATCAGGGGCTGGTTCCCACGCCACTTCAGCCCATGGCGCCCTCCGGGATAGGTGGCCCCATCCGGTGGACCCTCGGGACCCTTCCGATGGTCCCGGTACAATACCGGTAACCCCCGAAACCTTCCCGCTGGCCGAAACTGGACTTCCTATATATAAATCTTTACCTCCGGACCATTCCGAAACTCCTCGTGACGTCCGGGATATCATCCGGGACTCCGAACAACTTTCAGGTTACTGCATACTAATATCTCTACAACCCTAGCGTCACCGAACCTTAAGTGTGTAGACCCTACGGGTTCGGGAGACACGCAGACATGACCGAGACGCCTCTCCGGTCAATAACCAACAACGGGATCTGGATACCCATGTTGGCTCCCACATGCTCCTCGATGATCTCATCGGATGAACCACGATGTCGAGGACTTAATCAATCCCGTATTCAATTCCCTTTGTCAATCGGTACGTTACTTGTCCGAGACTCGATCATCGGTATCCCAATACCTTGTTCAATCTCGTTACTGGCAAGTCACTTTACTCGCACAGTAATGCATGATCCCGTGATCAACCACTTGATCACATTGAGCTCATTATGATGATGCATTACCGAGTGGGCCCAGAGATACCTCTCCGTCATACGGAGCGACAAATCCCAGTCTCGATTCGTGCCAACCCAACAGACATTTTGGAGATACCTGTAATGTACCTTTATAGCCACCCAGTTACGTTGTGACGTTTGGCACACCCAAGGCATTCCTACGGTATCCGGGAGTTGCACAATCTCATGGTCTAAGGAAATGATACTTGACATTCAGAAAAGCTACAGCAAACGAACTACACGATATTTGAGCTAAGCTTAGGATTGGGTCTTGTCCATCACATCATTCTCCTAATGATGTGATCCCGTTATCAATGACATCCAATGTCCATAGTCAGGAAACCATGACTATCTTTTGATCAACGAGCTAGTCAACTAGAGGCTCACTAGGGACGTGTTGTGGTCTATGTATTCACACATGTATTACGATTTCCGGATAACACAATTATAGCATGAACAATAGACAATTATCATGAACAAAGAAATATAATAATAACCATTTTATTATTGCCTCTAGGGCCTATTTCCAACAGTTTTGACGTCCCCCACAGGAGGCACAGTTCAATACGTACTCCAAATTATGTACACAGACTCCAACAATGCAGCCGAATATGAGGCCCTTTTACATGGTCTCCGGATGGCAGTATCCATGGGCATTCAATGCCTAGAGGTGCGCGGGGACTCGAACCTTGCAATATCCCAAATAAATGGAGACTTCCCTGCCAAGGATCCAAAAATGGCAGCTTACCGCAACGCCGTCCTAAAAATGTCTGCTCGGTTCGAAGGGCTTGAATTTCACCATATAGCCCGGGAAAATAATCAGGCGGTAGATGTCCTGGCACGCATCGGCGCAAAACGCGATGTAGTCCCTCCAACATCTTCTTGGAAAGGCTGTTCAAGCCATCCGTAGTATGGGAAGGGGAGCCGAACAATAAGAGCCCGGACCCAACCGCACTGCCCGACACCGAACATTCTGACACAATCGGAGGCTCTGCCAATGAAATAACACCTTCAGCCCACGTAATAATGGTCGTCATCGCCCCATGGACAGAACCATTCCTCACCTACCTTACTAGGAAGGAACTCCCTGAGGACCAAAATGAGGCACGCTGCATAGTGCGGCGATCCAAAGCCTACAAAGTCCACGAGGGAGAGCTTTATAAGAAAAGCACTGTCGGAGTCCTTCAAAGGTGCATCTCCGAAGAGGAAGGGCGGAACCTCCTGGCTGAAATTCATGCCAGACTCGGCGGTCATCACGCTGTAGCTCGGTCCCTTGTAAGCAAGGCCTTCCGTACAGGCTTTTATTGGCCGACGGCCCGGGCAGACGCCCAGGACTCAGTCCAACGATGCGCCGGTTGCCAGCTCTTTGCAAACCAAAGCCATATGCCACCCACCGCCCTCCAAGCTATCCCCATCACTTGGCCCTTCGCGATCTGGGGGCTTGACATGGTTGGACCCCTTAAAGGCGGAACCCACAAGCAAAAATACTTATTGGTCATGGTGGATAAGTTCATCAAATGGATAGAAGCCAAGCCTGTTAAGACGGCCGAATCCGGACCGATGATAGACTTTATATCCGGGGTTGTACACCGTTACGGCGTCCCCCACAACATCATCACTGATAATGGCACGAACTTTACGGCCGATGAGGTAAAACTCTGGTGCAAAAACATGGGCATCAAGCTCGATTATGCTTCCGTCTATCACCCACAAACTAACGGCCAGGTCGAACGTGCAAATGGTCTTATCATGAGCGGCATCAAACCCAGATTAGTGCGGTCCCTCAAGGAATCTAACACACACTGGGTAGAGGAGCTCGACTCCGTACTCTGGGGGCTGCGGACCACGCCGAATCACACCACCGGATACACACCATTCTTTATGGTGTACGGCGCAGAGGCAGTTTTGCCTTGCGACATAATTCATGACTCACCTCGAGTGCGCATGTACAAAGAAAGAGAAGCTGAGCTCGATCGGCAGGACAGTTTGGACGCATTGGAGGAGGAGCGTGACGTGGCAAAAGCCCGTTCCGCATTCTATCAACAGCAGGCTCGAAGATACCAAAGCAGAGAAGTACGGGCCAAAAATTACAACGTTGGCGAATTAGTTCTACGCCTGCCGGACAAGAAAAAGGACAAACTCAAGCCCAAGTGGGAAGGTCCTTTCATAATTGACCAAGTCCTGAATGGTGGAGCATACCGCCTGCGAGATGCATCGGATAACCGACTCGAGCCGAACCCATGAAACATAGCCCGTCTCCGAAGATTCTATGCCTAGCGCCGGACTCTGTGTTCGTCTCCTTCCTCTGTCCATTTTTTATATACTGTCTGTCTTACATTTCTCTCCTTCTCCCCTTCATTTCTCTTATAGCCTTTAAAGGCTCATCAAATGACGTGCTATTTGCACTCATTAAACCTGGGGGCTTCTTTTAACAGAAGCTTATTTATACGGGTTTCATGCCCAACACATGTGTTACACTTTTGCATGTACCTTTTATTTCACCATTATATGCATCGATATGACTTAAGTTTTGGCCAAGCTGGGTTGCCTGGCTCCTGTGCTTACCCCTACGTTCCCGATTATTCGGCTAAGCGGTAAAGGGAACACCTCTGCGATTGTTACTGCCGAATCAGCCGGATGTGTATCTCAGACTGGGTGAAGCCAAAAGCTAGCGTTCTTAAGGGAATATTCGGTCGGTGACCTAAAAGATGATCTTTTCACTTATTTATTTATGCGCCCCCAGATGCTTTTTCCCGCGTCTTTTTCGCAGAATGGGCATGCACTTTAGGGCATGCCTCCCAGGGAAAGGAACCCCTAATGGAACTATTCTCCCTGGAAGATGTTTCTTACTAACCATGTAATATAACATAACTAGTCGGGCACTTGTCTGTTCATGCACTAATGACCCCTACGCCTAGTCTCCATGCATTCCCCGGTTCTTATATAACCGCATGGGAATTCGGACACACTCCGGACCGTCAGGTCCCGAGGCTGAAGCGAAAAGGTCGGCCATGACAAATGATCTACAATCCGGCTAGAAGGCATTATAAATGTCAATTAAATTACATAGTCATTCTGACTGATTGTATTCCTCTTCAATACCATCTAACAGGCTGTCTAATTTACAGTCCTGCTGGGAATACTTTGCGGCCAATTCTACTTGGCCGTATACTAAGCTTACAGGGATCTCCTTCCCATCGGGCCCCACAGGACCGACCTCGGCCATGTGGTTGGGGTCAGCCTTTGTGTACCGCATGGCCCAGGCCTCCCTAGCGCCTTGACGGCAGGCCGATATCTTCCACAATCGGAAGCGCCGCCGTGCTCCCTTTAGCTTCTCCGCAAGCTCTCCAAGACCTTCGGGCATGGAGATGGATGGCCACAAAGCCTGGGCGACGCCTTGCATCGCCTGCCGAACTCGCTCGAGCAGTTGCGAGAGCTCGGGAAGAAGGTCACCCGTAGAACCGGGCATCTCCTCTGCAGGACGACCTGTTAGCACACCTACAGACATTACTCTGTTAGTCGACTTCCCCGCTGAACTTTTTTTCAAAGGTTCGTTCAAGCACTTACTAAATATGCCGCGCCGAAGCCGCTGATTCTCCTTAATGGAGTCTGACAGCTGGGCACGAACATATTTCAGGTCGACGCCCAGCTTGGTGTTGGCATCTTGGAGATCGTTCTTCTCCCGCCTCACCTTTGTCAGCACCTTCTCACCAGCCTTCAGCTGGCGTAGAAGGTGTTGCCTTTTCGGATTCAATCCGGCGCCATCTGCAATTTCATTTGTCAGATTCGCATCCATGCCGTGCTTCGCAAAATACTTATCTTTCGAAGTGTATATTACAAGAGGGGGTCTCCTTGGGCTCCCCTGCCGCGGCTAGTGCGGCCTCAAGTTGGGCTTTGCACTCTTCCAGCTCCTTGGACAGTAGGGAATTCTTTTCTGTAAGAACCTGCATAACAAATGATCCTTAAATTAGTTATCCTAACTGTTTCAAGTCTCGGGAGCTACTGGTATATATATATATAATTACCAAAATTGCTCCGTGGCTCTGGCTAGACCATTTTGAGCGGCATGGAGGTACGCATCTCCCGAATTGAAGGCATCTAATGCCTCTTGGGAGAGAAACAAGCGTCGCGAAGAATTGTCCGGCGACGCCTGTGGTTCATGGCACTCTCCACCTCAGAATGGGTGGCAGACAACCTGTCCACATCCTCCGTCGGAGGGACGTCCGGTGCGCGCCTTGTGTTCGCCTCCGCCTCCGGACCAGGCTTTGGAGCCTGGCTGGTGGAGGCGCGATTGGTAGCCTCTCCGGATATAGTCTGGCGAGGTCTCTTTGTCCTGAAGAGAGCACGCGTGTTAATATGCCTTGCAGGTATAACACCTGGGATAAGGGGGCGCGCCATACCTTCGCGCTGACGCCTCGGTCCGGACTGCACCTCTTTTCTGCCCACGGGGCCCTGCGGCCCCTCGTTGGCTTGTCACCGCAGGTTCGGCCTCCCGTCTAAAAAACCTCCCCTGCAAAGCTCGGTTGTAATCAGGAAACTGAAAACACGAGAGCGCGGACCCCTATTCGGGGTACTGGGACTTCGATCTCAGTTACCTGGGAGGCCGGGATTAGCCCTGGGTAATCAGCTGTAATGGCCACCAAGGCGTTGTCCTTGCTCAATTGATGGAACACTCCATCAATCAGCTCCACAGATAAGTCCGGATCCTCTTGAGAGGCCGGGTCGAGGGACCGTCCTGGGTCCTCGGGTTGTGGAGGAGGGCTGTTTATTTCTTTAACAGCCTGGCGCAGTTCCTGCATTGAAGTCGTTAGACTGAATATTTAACAATGGGAATATAAAACGGATGGGCAAGTAAATGTGACCACTTACCCAGCTTGGGGGATTGTACATAGAAAATCCACCCTATGGGTCGACGCAGAGAAATTCCTCCTCTTCTCCCTTGTACAAAGCGGACAAGGTCTTTGTTAGAGCCGCAGTCGAATCCGGCCCCTTACGGCCGTAGCGGGTGGCGTCGTCCTCCCCGTTGAAGTCCCACATGGGGTGGCCTCTATACTGTAGCGGCTGCACCCCTCGCATGATGCATGCGGCCATGCCCCATTCATGGTCAGTCCAGAATGAGCTAACAATCTTATCCGGCCCATCAGGTAACGAACGTCCTCGTCACTTTCCCTCTGAGGGCTTCGTGGACGCCAACTTAGGCGCTTCTTTAGTGGAGCACTGTCGAACTCAGGGAGGCCGATCCGGACAGGATCCGGCAGCTGGACGTCCTCTATGTAAAACCATTCCGAAGGCCAGTCCTCGGACGCCTTCTTCGGGGTTCCGGATAGATATCCGGTCCCAGCGATGCGCCACACTTCGGCTCCGCCCACTTGATATATTGACCCCTTCTGAGAATGGGGCACAAGGCAGAATAGCTCTTTCCACAGCCCGAAATGAGCCTCAACACCCAAGAACAGCTCGCAGAGGGCTACGAAGCCCGCGATATGCAATACGGAGGCAGGCGTAAGATTGTGTAGCTGGAGGCCATAGAACTCCAGGAGCCCCCGGAGAAACAGATGGATTGGAAATTTGAGCCCTCTTATTAAATAAGGGACAAGGCATACCCGCTCTCCTTTGGAGGGATTAGGGGCACTCTCCGCTTGCTCTCCGCCATTATAGATGGCAAGACTGGCTCAAACCGGGACCATATAGGCCGGGGGGAGAAATCCATTGGTCTGGAGCATCACTAGCTCGCTATGCGGGATAGAGCATCTCTCCCAATATCCAGGCTGAGGGCTGGAAGGGCGAAAGGAGGAGTTGCGACGGCTGGCCATGGTGGAATGAACCTTTGTCAGATGTGCTCCGATGAACACTCGTGAAGGGAAGAAGGTGTGGTTTGGATCTAAATCCTCGTCCCCTTAAATGGGCGGCTCATTTACGCGGCTAGGGGTGTGGATGTAGAAACACTCAGACTTCTCATATTCGTTTGACACGTGGGAGACGACCATTATTGGGCGTAGAAGCCAAGGAGCGCAACATTCATAAGAAACCGGACTTTATTCACCAGGTACACGAAATTTGGAGGAGAACCCGCCTTGCAATGCCGAAGACAATCTGCGCGTCGGACTCATCGTCATTGAAGCCTGGTTCGGGGGCTACTGAGGGAGTCCTGGATTAGGGGGTGTCCGGATGGCCGGACTATACCTTCAGCCGGACTCCTGGACTATGAAGGTACAAGATTGAAGACTTCGTCCCGTGTCCGGAAGAGACTTTTCTTGGCGTGGAAGGCAAGCTTGGCGATACGGATATGTAGATCTCCTACTATTATAACCGACTCTATGTAACCCTAACTATTGGGGAACATAGCAGAATTTTAAAATTTTCTACGCATCACCAAGATCAATCTATGGAGTCATCTAGAAACGAGGGAGAGAGGAGTGCATCTACATACCCTTGTAGATCGCGCGCGGAAGCGTACAAGAGAACGGGGTTGACGGAGTCGTACTCGACATGATTCAAATCACCGATGACCTAGTGCCGAATGGACGACACCTCCGCGTTCAACACATGTACGGTTAGGAAGACGTCTCCTCCTTCTTGATCCAGCAAGGGGGCAGGAGAGGTTGATGAAGATCCAGCAGCACGACGGCGTGGTGGTGGATGCAGCAGGATCCCGGCAGGGCTTCGCCAAGCGCAAGCGGGGAGGAGAGGTGTTACGGAGGGAGAGGGAGGCGCCAAGAGCAAGGGGTGCGGCTGCCCTCCCTCCCCCCTCTTTATATAGGGGCCTTGGGTGGGCGCCGGCCCTAGGGAGATGGATCTCCAAGGGGGCGGCGGCGAAGGGAGGCTTCCCCCCCAAGCCAAGTGGGGGGCGCCCCCACCCCTAGGGTTTCCCAACCCTAGGCGCAGGGCAGGCCCAAGGGGGGCGCACCAGCCCACTAGGGGCTGGTTCCCCACCCAATTCAGCCCATGGGGCCCTCCGGGATAGGTGGCCCCACCTGGTGGACCCCCGGGACCCTTCCGATGGTCCCGGTACAATACCGGTAACCCCCGAAACCTTCCCGATGGCCAAAACTTGACTTACCATATATAAATCTTTACCTCCGGACCATACCGGAACTCCTCGTGACGTCCTGGATCTCATCCGGGACTCCGAACAACTTTTGGGTTACTGCATACTAATATCTCTACAACCCTAGCATCACCGAACCTTAAGTGTGTAGACCCTACGGGTTCGGGAGACATACAGACATGACCGAGACGAATCTTCGGTCAATAACCAACAGCGGGATCTAGATACCCATGTTGGCTCCCACATGCTCCACGATGATCTCATCGGATGAACCACGATGTCGAGGATTCAATCAATCCATATACAATTCCCTTTGTCAATCGGTACGTTACTTGCCCGAGACTCGATCGTCGGTATCCCAATACCTCGTTCAATCTTGTTACCGGCAAGTCACTTTACTCGTGCCGTAATGCATGATCCCGTGATCAACCACTTGGTCATATTGAGCTCATTATGATGATGCATTACCGAGTGGGCCCAGAGATACCTCTCCGTCATACGAAGTGACAAATCCCAGTCTCGATTCGTGCCAACCCAACAGATACTTTCGGAGATACCTGTAATGTACCTTTATAATCACCCAATTACGTTGTGACGTTTGGCACACCCAAGGCACTCCTACGGTATCCGGGAGTTGCACAATCTCATGGTCTAAGGAAATGATACTTGACATTCGGAAAAGCTACAGCAAACGAACTACACGATCTTTGAGCTATGCTTAGGATTGGGTCTTGTCCATCACATCCAATATCCATAGTCAGGAAACCATGACTATCTTTTGATCAACGAGCTAGTCAACTAGAGGCTCACTAGGGACATGTTGTGGTCTATGTATTCACACATGTATTACGATTTCCGGATAACACAATTATAGCATGAACAATAGACAATTATCATGAACAAAGAAATATAATAATAAACATTTTATTATTGCCTCTAGGGCATATTTCCAATAGTCTCCCACTTGCACTAGAGTCAATATTCTAGTTACATTGTGATGAATCGAACACCCATGCAGTTCTGGTGTTGATCATGTTTTGCTCTAAGGAGAGGTTTAGTCGACGGATCTGCCACATTCACGTCCGTATGTACTTTACAAATCTCTATGTCTCCATTTTGAACACTTTCACGAATGGAGTTGAAGCGACGCTTGATATGCCCGGTCCTCCTGTGAAACCTGGGCTCCTTGGAAAGGGCAATAGCTGTAGTGTTGTCACAGAAGAGTCATCGGGCCTGACGCATTGGGTATGACTCCTAGGTCGGTAATGAACTCCTTCACCCAAACTGCTTCTTGTGCTGCCTCCGAGGCTGCCATGTACTCCGCTTCGCATGTAGATCCCGCAACAACGCTTTGCTTGCAACTGCACCAGCTTACTGCCCCACCATTTAAAATATACACGTATCCGGTTTGTGACTTAGAGTCATCCAGATCTATGTTTAAGCTAGCATCGACATAACGCTTTACGACGAGCTCTTCGTCACCTCCATACATGAGAAACATGTCCTTAGTCCTTTTCAGGTACTTCAGGATATTCTTGGCCGCTGTCCAGTGTTCCATGCCGGGATTACTTTGGTACCTTCCTACCAAACTTATGACAATGTTTACATCAGGTCTGGTACACAGCATAGCATACATGATAGACCCTATGGCCGAGGCATAGGGGACGACACTCATCTTTTCTCTATCTTCTGCCGTGGTCGGGCATTGAGCCGTGCTCAATCTCGTACCTTGCAATACAGGCAAGAACCCCTTCTTTGACTGATCCATTTTGAACTTCTTCAATATCTTGTCAAGGTACGTACTCTGTGAAAGACCAATGAGGCGTCTCGATCTATCTCTATAGATCTTGATGCCTAATATATAAGCAGCTTCTCCAAGGTCCTTCATTGAAAAACGCTTGTTCAAGTAGGCCTTTATGCTTTCCAAGAATTCTATATCATTTCCCATCAACAGTATGTCATCCACATACAATATGAGAAATGCTACAGAGCTCCCACTCACTTTCTTGTAAATGCAAGCTTCTCCATAAGTCTGCATAAACCCAAACGCTTTGATCATCTCATCAAAATGAATGTTCCAACATCGAGATGCTTGCACCAGCCCATAAATCGAGCGTTGGAGCTTGCACACCTTGTCAGCATTCTTAGGATCGACAAAACCTTCCGGCTGCATCATATACAATTCTTCCTTAAGGAAACCATTAAGGAATGCCGTTTTGACGTCCATTTGCCATATCTCATAATCATGGAATGCGTCAATTGCTAACATGATTCGGACAGACTTCAGCTTCGCTACGGGTGAGAAAGTCTCATCATAGTCAACCCCTTGAACTTGTCGATAGCCCTTAGCGACAAGCCGAGCTTTATAGATGGTCACATTACCATCCGCGTCTGTCTTCTTCTTAAAGATCCATTTATTTTCTATGGCTCGCCGATCATCGGGCAAGTCAGTCAAAGTCCATACTTCGTTTTCATACATGGATCCTATCTCGGATTTCATGGCTTCCAGCCATTTGTCGGAATCCAGGCCCGCCATCGCTTCTTCATAGTTCGAAGGTTCACCGTTGTCTAACAACATGATTTCCAAGACAAGGTTGCCGTACCACTCTGGTGCGGAACGTGTCCTCGTGGACCTACTAAGTTCAGTAGTAACTTGATCTGAAGTTTCATGATCATCATCATTAACTTCCTCTCTAGTCGGTGCAGGCACCTCAGGAATATTTTCTTGAGCTGCGCCACTTACCGGTTCAAGAGGTAATACTTCATCAAGTTCTACTTTCCTCCCACTTATTTCTTTCGAGAGAAACTCTTTCTCTAGAAAGGACTCATTCTTGGCAACAAAAATCTTGCCTTCGGATCTGAGGTAGAAGGTATACCCAACAGTTTCTTTAGGGTATCCTATGAAGACGCATTTTTCCGACTTGGGTTCGAGCTTTTCAGGTCGAAGTTTCTTGACATAAGCATCGCATCCCCAAACTTTTAGAAATGACAGCTTAGGTTTCTTCCCAAACCATAATTAATACGGTGTCGTCTCAACGGATTTAGACAGAGCCCTATTTAAAGTGAATGCGGCAGTCTCTAAAACATAGCCCCAAAATGACAACGGTAAATCGGTAAGAGACATCATAGATCACACCATATCCAATAGAGTGCGATTACGATGTTCGGACACACCATTACGCTGAGGTGTTCCATGCGGCGTGAGTTGTGAAACTATTCCACATTTTCTTAAGTGTGTACCAAATTCGTGACTCAAGTATTCTCCCCCACGATCTGATCGCAAGAACTTGATTTTCTTGTCACGTTGATTCTCAACCTCACTCTAAAATTCCTTGAACTTTTCAAAGGTCTCAGACTTGTGTTTCATTATGTAGACATACCCATATGTACTCAAGTCATCAGTGAGGGTGAGAACATAACGATAGCCACCGCGAGCCTCAACACTCATTGGACCGCACACATCAGTATGTATGATTTCCAATAAGTTGGTTGCTCGCTCCATTGTTCCTGAAAACGGAGTCTTGGTCATTTTACCCATGAGGCATGGTTCACACGTGTCAAATGATTCGTAATCAAGAGACTCTAAAAATCCATCTGCATGGAGCTTCTTCATGCGTTTGACACCTATGTGACCAAGGCGGCAGTGCCACAAGTATGTGGGACTATCATTATCAACCTTACATCTTTTGGTATTCACACTATGAATATGTGTAGCATTACGCTCGAGATTCATTAAGAACTAGATGACCCGTTGCGCCAATGGCGCAAAGAGCGAATTCAAACCAAGCACTGATAGAGTGAGTATAAAAATACGTAGATACCGATTAGAGCATATGGAAATGATTAGCTACAATACAAAGTGTTCTAAGAAGCTTATGAACAAATACATTTTTTGTAGGGTGAACAATATTTTTGTACACCAAATGGTAAAACTAATATGCAGAGGAACAGAATTTGCACATGCGCAATGAGTGAGAAAACTTGTGCAGATAAAGTTCCGCCAACCTGCGAGGTTACATATTTCCTTGCTCTTGTCATATTCGATAATGGGCTAAATCGTTGTTCTTTTTTGTTTCCTTGCCTGTCCAGGTGGTTTGCTCGACCACTCACCGTCAGTTACACCAATGTCCATGTTCTCCATAAGCACCACCTTGGATCTCAGTTTGAAGAGTGAAATTGCCGTGAGGCGGAAGGAGACAATGAAGGAGACAACAAGCCAGGCTTTGAATCACCTTTTTTGCGGCAGTTGTTGGTGAACGCTTGTCAGAGTCGACGGCGGAACTGGCGCTGGGCAGAGAGAGGACTGGGGAATGGGGAATCTGTTTTGATTGGGGATTTAGGTCAAAGCTCAGTACCCCAGACTAATTTGAGAGTGGCATTCCATGAAAATAGACAAACCAGAGGTGCTCGAATTCCATGACCAAATCAGCATACAGACGCAGGAAACCGGAGAGAAACCTTCAACGGAAAAATAGATGATTGCTATGGGTGGTGAACTGATACAAAACCAGACCACGGTGAGCGGGACAGTACCTCTGAAGGTTTGATGGCGTTGCTGGAAATAAATAGTCCACATGAGCACGACGAAGTTGATGAGGAGTAATCATGGCCACCGGTACGACTACAACCCTGCAGCAGCAATCATGCAAGGAAACACCTAGACCATTAACCAAAAGGGCACCCAAGAGTGGCGGACCCTAAGAAAAGAACACAAGCAAGCCTGCAGTAGCATGTGGTTCATATGACAAACAAGCCTGCTTCCCAGGCTCATAATCAAAGCATGTAATCAAGCTTATAATCAAAGCATGTAAACTGTCAAAAGTTCTGTAATACTTTGATTGGCGGAAACAATTAGTGATGTCTGTGTTACCTAATGATAGTTGAAGGAAACAACATCAGATTTGTCAGCAAAATAATATCCAAGAACCTATTTTTGGGGTGATTACTAACATAACCAGCGTACAGACCCGCAGGAATTAAAGTGGTAACTATTGCTTCAGCTTTTGGATTCATGTGCCTATTTTCAGTATGAGAACTCTAGAGTAATTAATATTTGATAATTAACATTCCCAGTCAAGTTTATAGAAATTATGAAAGGCAATTTAGTTTCAGTAGTATCATACGGAAATCTTATTGTAGCGATGATATCCAGCTTTTGGAATCCCCAGCCTTGTTAGCATTATACTATTCTATAAGGAACCCTCACTACTGTTGGAACAATCTGCATCTTCTAATAACATACATGGTATATTAGCTAAAGGTCAAAAAATGGTGAGAGATATAATAGCAGGGTAAATAACAAATATTCCACATGCTCACCTGTGAGAATTGTACTCCAATAATCATGGAAAGGTTATGAAGAATTTAGTACAGAATCATGAATGTGGCCTCCTATAAAACCGTTACTAAATAGGGATGTTATAGAAGACATTAAAGCAGGAAGAAAACAACTTTTTCCATTGAAGAAACATCTTCATGATTTGATTTTTATAGGACATACATACTACACATACATAAAAATCCAAACCCAGTATTTTCAGGGATGGTATAAACATATCCAGGGCTTCTGTATTTTAACTTGAGACTGATTTAGTTCAAACAGAATAAACAGCTTCTACCCCATATTGTTGTAAATTCATCATCAATCAACGAAGCCAAACTAAAAGGGGGGGGGGGGCAAGAGAACCAAGGATAATTTATAAACAATTTGCAACAGTAAACCATACATGCAATGTGCTATTTACAAAGTAATCTGATTATGTTGTCTTTAGCTAGAGAACGCAGAGGAATTGTAAAACTGGGCATAGGGTAGCTACCTAGGCATGTCTCTGAAGCGGGTTGTATCTGAAGACACATGACGAGGTGAATATGGGTCATATACTCTCTTCAGTGGTCGTGATTCCCATAGGCGAACAGTCTATGGACCTTCTTCTAGATCTCCGCCATACTATCTGGAACAGAAGAGGATAATAGCTTTGGATTTAGCACAATTGCTACGGGTTACAGCCATA
The DNA here is from genome assembly GCF_003073215.2 of Triticum urartu. Taxonomy (NCBI): domain Eukaryota; kingdom Viridiplantae; phylum Streptophyta; class Magnoliopsida; order Poales; family Poaceae; genus Triticum; species Triticum urartu. The sequence goes on along the minus strand of NC_053027.1, from coordinate 513,582,902 downwards.
TCAGAAAGGTAAAATCTTGCATACCTTACAGAATAGTAGCTGTAGATTTAGCACAGATCCTATAGATTCAACATAAATTATATTTTTCTATACTGAACCACATCTAAAGGGAAAACATGACAAATTTTTTACCCCAAGACATAAGAAACGAAATCCCTATTGTTTTACAGTAGAAGGACAAGCTTTCATGGACTAAAACACAAAAGCACTGAAATTTGACAGGTCTCATCAATGGAATAAATAGATGTGTATTCTCATCAGTAGCTGCCATAGACAAGCTACGTGACACCTCTGAAATAGTTCGAGGACCTAGGGTGCACTTCATCATAGCAAGAAAACTTCTAAAGAAAAACAACATATAACCACTGACCTGTGGAAGAGTTCAAATAGTTTCCTAAAAAAACAGACATGAAAGGAGCAACGCAAAAGAAAAATTTACAACAGTACCATGAAAAATTTACAACATATAACCACTGACCTGATGATAGCCTCAAAAATATGCACTATAACAACTAATCAGTACATCAGGAGCATGCATAAAAAGAGAGTGAGGCACAATCCGCAAAATAAAATTATGTCTAACATTATTAACTGATTTCAGTACCATGGAAGCATAAAAAGCAGATGAAAATAGGTTCCAGGGAATCCAAGCTGGCATCAGTCATACTAACAACATTTCTGATCCCTTGTCCACTGTATCTTAACTCAATTTCCCATTGTAGTTGCATGTCCATGTATCACAAACACAAATAATTTCCAATGGAATTTTCAGTTCTAAAGAGACTCTCAAGCATAGAACCAACATATTAAGCAATAACTGGACCCATACTCTAAGATGGCTATTAATGCAATATGATACCTAGGCATAAGTCAATTGTATGTTGTAACAGCAAATAAAAGAAGAGAGCTGTTGCTCCTAGTCTTGCATGGAAAAACAGGGCTCCGGAGGTGAATGATCTAAAATGAGGAAAGCCTCAAACAAGGCTGCACAAAGAGGAAAATCATCAAGTGTTTGAATGCTGTGCTACAAGAACTGAATTGATCTAAGAGCTAATATTATTTTCATATTACAGGAGATGATCAGACAGGTTTGAACCTAACTGTGTCAACGACAATGCAGGAACGGACTGGCATCTAGCTTGGCTGGTTTTACCTTGAGCAAAATTGCAATTTCGGAAAGCGGCATGGATTTTCTGAAGAAGCTCTTGCACCCTGTCAACAGTCCCATTGCCTAAGTTCTCTTATAACATCTTATATTGTGGGACGGAGGGAGTACTATTTATTCATTACTTGAATGGAATCAACATCCACTTTCATGCATTGCATATACAGCGACTGGCTCTCTCTGTTGTCCGCTGCCTCATCTCATAACTACTTGTACTAATTGTTGACTGGGCTTGGCTGCTCTCTAAACCAAGACATTGCATTCAAGCACAACGCAGTACCTCCTAATGCAGAAGCTTTAATTAACAGAAGCAAGCATCTGCCAATTTATTCAAGAAAGAACACCACGCCTGAAACACAGTAGGCGTATATCAACTAAATCCAGACACATATATCAGTGGTCAAGACACCAACCGTCACACCTAAAAACATAGGGAAAGTCTGTAGTCCATGTCACAATTATAAATACTTTTTTTTCACCTTAAACTATCACAAAAGAGGCAAATAAAAACACGGTATTAACATATGTGCTCACCCGCAAAAAAACAATAACATAAATGCAGATGAATGCATATTTTTTCTAGGTTCAATACATGTAAGGACATAGTACAAGCTGAAAGCTACCGAAAAGAGGCACATACTTTGTGAAGGAAAGCCTTCCTTGCAATATCTGAAAGCATGGATTTTTTGAAGAAGCTCTTGCATCCGGTCAACAGTCCCATTGTCTGGTTGGAGTGAGGGAGAAATGCAGGTAAGAAGAATGAACAATAAACATCCTGAAGTGAGGGAGAAATAACCAAAAAAAGAGAGTTGCTGCTGAGGAAAAACACATCCATATGCTTACCAGTCGACCCCCTAGCCCCTGTAGTATAATAAAAATTTGCTTCCTTTCCCTTGTGTATGCAGCCCTGTTCTTTGCATCTTCTGTTGCTGACATATCCTGCAAATCAATGACAGGAAAAATTATAATTGACAATAGCAACCATAGTAACAACAGCCGGGTCGAATTCTCTCAACTATACATTGCAAAAAAAGGGTTGTAGCAGTCTCCGGCTTGGCTAGTTTTACCTTGAACAAAATTGCGATTCCAGAAATCAGCATGGATTTTTTGAAGAAGCTCTTGCATCCGGTCAACAGTCCCATTGTCTGGTTGGAGTGGGGGAGAAATGCAGGTAAGAAGAATGAACAACAAACATCCTGAAGTGAGGGAGAAATAACCAAAAAAAGAGAGTTGTTGCTCCTAGTCTTGCATGGAAAAAACAGGGCTCCAGAGGTGAAGTGAATGATCTCTCAACTATAATTGCAAAAAATGAACCAATAAAAAAACACAAAGAACAACCACTATCCCAAATTATTTTTTCTTTCCGAGTTGAATGACTCCTTCCAGAACAAATGGCCAAGCTGGCCATAAAAAGGGACATACAAAAAAAATGTCGATAGAAGTGAATTAGTAAAAACAAAAACAAAAAACTGCATGCGAATAATCAGGACGGGATGAGTGCTTTTAAGCACCATGTCACGAACCAGAGCCATGATGGGGAACATGAAACCAGACTACCAGAGCACAATGTCACCACCCCCATAATAATAACCAGAGGGGGAAGATGGTGGCGAATATATATGGCACAAGTTCTGCAACGAAACCACAGAGCCGGAGAGAGAAGAGAAGTACCTTGTAGATGGGGAACATGAGGAGGCCGAGGGCGCCAGCGAGGCTGCAGTTGGTCCCCTGTAGGAGGAAGAGGAAGAGGCACGCAGCGGGGCTGTTGGAGACAGACGGATTCAGTCGAAAACATCACACCCTAGACTGAAGAAATTGAGGAAGGGGATTATTTCGGTGGGAGGGAGGGGGAGGGGAGGGCACTCACAGGTTGTTGGCATGCTGGATGTCGGGCTCGAGCACCTTGAGCGAGTCCCTGAACAAGCGTCGGCGCCACCATCTCCCCCTCCTCCTCCTCTTCCTCCGCCGCCAGAGGGCGCCGCCGCCACCATCTTCCCCCTCCTGCTCCGCCACAAGAGGCCACCGCCGCCGCCGCCAGAGCAGAGCGCTCGCTGCGAGCTCAAGGTGGCGAGGGCGACGAGGCGGAGGAGGAGGGCTGGGAGGTGGCCGGTGGCGGCTGGGGAGAGGAGAGGAGCGGCTAGGGTTCTGCGGGTGAGGGAGGAGGAAGCGAGCGAGGGGAAAGGGAGAGGAGAGCGTTCGGGACTTATCATCGTGACGCACTACATAGAGGAATAAAAGGAGACGTGGCCGGTGCCGCTAGATAGCCGGACTCGCTCATCTTTTAACTTGTCAATGTCAATAAACCATTCATCATCGAAGCATGATCATAGAACATATCTTTTATATAAATAAAACAACCATTATTCTTGGATTTAAATAAATAGCCATCTCGAATTAAACGTGATTCTGATACAATGTTCATGCTCAAAGCTGGCACTAAATAACAATTATTGAGGTTTAAAACTAATCCCGTAGGTAAATGTAGAGGCAGCGTGCCGACGACGATCACATCGACCTTGGAACCATTCCCGACGCGCATCGTCACCTCGTCCTTCGCCAGTCTCCGCTTATTCCGCAGCTCCTGCTTTGAGTTACAAATGTGAGCAACCGCACCGGTATCAAATACCCAGGAGCTACTACGAGTACTGGTAAGGTACACATCAATTACATGTATATCACATATACCTTTAGTGTTGCCGGCCTTCTTGTCCGCTAAGTATTTGGGGTAGTTCCGCTTCCAGTGACCACTTTCCTTGCAATAAAAACACTCAGTCTCGGGCTTGGGTCCATTCTTTGGCTTCTTCCCGGCAGCTTGCTTACCGGGCGCGGTAACTCCCTTGCCGTCCTTCTTGAAGTTCTTCTTACCCTTGTCTTTCTTGAACTTAGTGGTTTAATTCACCATTAACACTTGATGTTTCTTTTTGATTTCCACCTCTACTGATTTCAGCATTGAATACACCTCAGGAATGGTCTTTTCCATCCCCTGCATATTGAAGTTCATCACAAAGCTCTTGTAGCTCGATGGAAGCGATTGAAGGATTCTGTCAATGACCGCGTCATCCGGGAGATTAACTCCCAGCTGAGTCAAGCGGTTATGCAACCCAAACATTCTGAGTATGTGCTCACTGATAGAACTATTTTCCTCCATCTTACAGCTAAAGAACTTGTCGGAGATTTCATATCTCTCGACCCGGGTGATGGTGTCCTGGACTAGGGGTACTCATCACATCGTCTCCCGATCAGTTGGATTGGGACGAGGACCCCCATGGCCGCATACTCATGGGCTAGTTCGGACAGCTGCCGCATACAAGAAAGATTCCGCAAGACTTGGCGATCAAGACAGGGACTCCACCCCACCGGCTTATTCGGCTAGGACTCTTGTTATCTTAGGCCTCTGGTGTATTATATAAACCGAGGCTAGGCTAGTCGATAGAGATATAGACAACAATCATACCATAGGCTAGCTTCTAGGGTTTTAGCCTCTACGATCTCGTGGTAGATCAACTCTTGTAACACTCATATCATCAATATCAATCAAGCAGGACGTAGGGTATTACCTCCATCAAGAGGGCCCGAACCTGGGTAAACATCGTGTCCCCTGCCTCCTGTTACCATCGATCCTAGACGCACAGTTCGGGACCCCCTACCTGAGATCCGCCGGTTTTGACACTGACATTGGTGCTTTCATTGAGAGTTCCGCGGTGTGATCGACAAAAGGATTGATGGCTCGTCTGCAGGTCAACTGCGATGCCGGCATCTTCGTCGCCGGCTCGACTGGTCACCTTGGCTCGACCGAGGACCATGCTCCATCTCTGATCGTCATGTTCGGACGAGGGCCTTCATCAACATCAACTCCGATCTCTATCAAGATCATGGAGGAATCATCCATGGAGCTCGGGGGCTCAACGTCAACATTGCCCTCGGGCGACCGTGCTGTTTTTCCGAACAACAAACTTGTATCCGCTGCCACCACCTCTTAGAGCATCGCTTTGACGATCCCTTTGGTGGAATTGTGCGGAATTGAGTCTACAACAACCCTGGAAGATTTCGTCGAGTTCCGATGGAGAAATCTCCGACAATCTACGATATACCGGAGCCCTGTCAAATCTGAACGGGAATCTGAACGAGTATAGGGCGTGGTCTCCAGAGCCCAGATCGGAGGTCCTTTGGAAGATCCAACCGTTATATACTGCGGAAATCCCATATCTACCACCCCTCCAAATTTCAGCTAGATCCAACGGTTCAAACTCCGGAAAACTTCCGATGAGTGGACCAATTTTCGGATTTGTTTTCTGCGCGAGTACGGATCCGACCAGAATTCATGTTTCATTATGAACGTGATATTGGACAACCTTTTTAAGGAATTCTCTTCTATGGTATTGTGCGTTGTTTTTAAACACATACCCATAAAATTTTAAGCCTCCTTCGAGGTAATCTTCACCATCACGCTAGTGTCAAACCAGTCCGGCGGTATTGCTCCACGGCTGCCGACCTGCACTACACACATCATCACTTTGTTGAGCCGAGCTCAACTTCTTCGGATCATCATCTCGGCAAGCCGAACAAGAGTCCGGCATCGCAAAGGATAAATCATCACCAACATCGCCGCCCCACGGATTACACGGAGCGGGCATACTGGCATCGCCGCACGGTCGCTTCATCAAGCCGGCATCGACCACGTCACGACCTGCATCGGCAGGGCCGCGCTATTACTTCTTCAAGCTGGTATCCATCACGCCGACCTACTTCGATTCATCGGCTGACATCGAGGCTTCGACATCTCGACTGGACCGGGGCTTCGCCATCTCTTCATCAACCTACTCCGGACACTTCGGCATCACTAGCCGACCAGTTCCGTCGCGTTAGCTGGACCGAGGGCTTTGCCTCGGCGAGCCAACCTTTGCCAGCATTGTCATGCCGTCGTTTTATCGCCCATCAGGCAATGGGTGTGCGGATCGAGTCCCAATTTTGGGAATCACCTTCTTTCGAATTGCTACAACAAATAAACCAGGTGCTATTAATCCCAGTTTTTTTTGCTTATTTGGGTTCATTTTTCCCAAGGAATTATTACTCTGGTTTGTTCATCATATGTACACAGGTCTATCAAATGGTGGCCGCATTAACGACAGTCGCATGGTGGTTCGGTCAGTTTCCGTACATAGTCCGGCGAACGCCGCATCCGGAGCTCGGACCGACCTATGAATTCAGGCTTTGCCACGCCTTTACCGCATCACGCCGACGCCCTGCATCGACATTGAATTCGGCGCCAGGCCATATATTTCTTTTATTACTCACTTTGCATAAATTATCTATCATGCAACGATTTTTTTTAATTATCATTATTACTATTATCTCCGGTTTGCACTATTTTTTGTGCACAGGAAAATGATCCGGGGACTTCGGCGTCACTCTGCCGGTCTGCATTGACCGTGCTATGTCACCACTTCAGCGTGTCGAGCTCTCCGCTCCGCCACCTCGGGACCGGCTTGGGGGATGGAACCTTGTCCCGCGTCAAGCTCGGACCGCGTCATCAATATCGAACACATTAACCAGCTAAGTCGCTTTCATGCTCAAAGCTTTAATTTCTAACTTTCGGTTCGACCAAGCATTATACTTTTTTGGAAAAAAGTTGCTTGTAAAAAATTTCCTTGTCCAAACTTTCTTTGTGACGCGTAAATTCAAATACCCAATTCATTTGGGGGCTTCCTTCATGAAGCTTTTCCTCTTGCATATGATTATACTTGTACGGCTTCGTTCCTTGTTCGTGTATTACGCCACAATATGCACCATATTGACTTAAGCGATTTGCAAGCTGGGTTGCCTTGCTCCTGTGTTTACCCCTACGTTCCCGATTGTTTGGCTAGGGAGTAAAGGAAGCACCTCTACGATTGTCACGATCACCCGAGCCGGACCTCAGACTGGGTGAAGCCGAAAGCTAGCACTATTATAGTTTTCAATATTGGTCGGCACACAACGGAACTCATGAATACAAAAAATCTATTGCACAAGTCTCATAATAACAATGAGCACCGAAGAAAGGTATCGGTGGGGGTACTATTTTCTTCGAAGATGCTTCTTACACTTTGCAGTAATATAGCATAAGTTCCCTGAGCGCGCTTTGTCTGTTACAGCCTTATGGCCTGATTGCCTGGTTATTGGAAACACCGTCGATATTCTCGACAAATGGAGTACATAACACTTTTTGGTCCTTGACCGAAGAGGGAGAAGCCGACGGTCGGTTAAGACGCGTTTAAAGTTCGGTTGAACATAGATATGATATAAGTACTTCGGTACATGCAATCATTCTTTTACCCAAGTCACTTGGGGGCTCTTAAATTTATATGAGCCGTTTTATGATAAGTGTTCTTCTTCTTAGTCGTTGCAAAGTTTTATTATTATTATTATCTATCACTTCTTTTTTCGACACGAGCATGTGGTCGCTAGTAGGGGAGCCTAATTTCTCTCTCAAAGCCGCTAGAGTTTAGTTTTCTAAACTGGCCTAATGATAAGTACTCCACCCTCAGGATAGGAGGTTGAAGCCATAGGCTGACCCGCTTGAAGTCTTGAGATAGGATGTATCATGTTAAAGCACGACAGAAGCACTTCTTTTGCTAAGGCTAATTTTTGGATTGGCACCGAACACTTGATCTTGTTCGGACGTCAAGTTTTTACTGACGTTTTTTGGTTTTCCAAGCTTATGGCACTTTTAAACTATTTGTGTGTTTTCAGCACAAGTCTCGCAGTGCAACTCCGGACACCTTTAGAGGTTCGGCAAAAACATTCTCGGATCTCACTATATATGCATTGGTTTCGAATTATGTCTTCAGTCAATAGTTGGGTTGCCCGGCTCCTGCGCTTGCCTCCTATGTTCCGCTTTGTTCGGCTAGTTGTGCAAAGGGAGAACCACTGCGATTGTGCTTCCATCTCAGATGGTTAAGCACCTCAGTGGAGAAAGCCGAAAACTGACTGTCACAATAAGCGTAAACTGGTCAACAATCCAATGACAGTGTTAAATGACGGGCCATTCATAACAATGGCCGAAGTGTTTACGGCTTGACCTCGACTATCGTCGAACACTACCGGGGGCTATTAACTGGCCTCCCAAACTAAATCCTCGATATTATGCTCTTACATTAGAGCTGAGGCTGCATGATCATGCTTAGCATGACAACCCAAAGAAAGGAACCGATAGCGGGACTATTTTCTTTGGAAGACATTTCTTATGTTAAACAGTAATATAACATATCTCTCTGTGTACCTTTGTTCATAAAACCGTATGGCCAGATTGCCTTGTTTGTCGTAAATCTTTGGCCTCATAAAGGCTTTATAAAGTAGGAAAAACACTCCTCGGCTACTAGCCGAGGAGGTGGAAGCCGATGGTCGGTCAACAAAGTTTTGTACAATGCGGATCCAAGCATTAATGACGTAAAGTACTTGGATACATAGAGTCATTACACATAATTTGTGATTTTACTATGGATATCGATCCTTAATTCGGCCACCCGTGCCCGCATTAAGGCTCGGGGGCTACTGGGCTTCGGCCTTATTATTTACAAATATTAAAGGGGCACATCGATCCCCTGATCTGGTGTTGCCACCTGACCAGTGTCTCGGGGGCTACTGCATTGCCTGTTCAATGCAGAAAATTTTAAGTGCAATACAGTTGCCGAGGAGATTTTGATCCTCAGGTTGGTTGGCCGCACCCAACCTGAGTCTCGAGGACTAAGCACGCCGCTTTTTGTGTCCCGAAGTATTCTGCCGAGCTAGGACTTGATCCTCAGGCCGATTTTGCAAATCAACCCGAGTCTCAGCGGCTACTGGGATCAACGGTCTTACGTCATCCTTCAGGTGCATCTCGGGTTTTAGACCGATACACACCTTGAGGGCTACTGGACATATATCTCGACAGAGAATAAATTGCAATAATAAAAAATATTGACAAAAAATTGGCCCACAGTCGGGGTGGTGCACCACCTCGGAAGCAGTCCGGCATAAAGCTCGGGCGCTAGTGGCTGGCTCCATAGAGGGCATTTCTGGCATTAGGCTCGGCTAAACTCCTTCAACTTTTTTGAACCAAGGTGATATGACACCTCGGATATAGTCCGGCGTTGGAGCTCGGACATAGTCCAGCGTTGGAGCTCGGATACATTCCGACGTTGGAGCTCGGAAGCGGTCTGGCATTGGTGCTCGCCCGCAAAAGATACCTCGAATGCAGTCCGGCGTTAGATCTCGGACGCAAGAGGACACTGCCTCCCAGGAACAACTTCAAACCCGAGGTGTGGCATAAAAATAACAAGGCATTGATAAAGGCCGGAAACTTAAAGGGGCTCCTCGGATACCCGACGTGTAAACTCGCCAAATGCATTTCGGCGATCCTCAAGATCGAAGATGAGAAGATTTGTTGAACCAGTTTTCAAGACCGTCAACCGAAGATGAAGAACAGTTTGGAAGAATCGAGGAGCGTCCCTAACTTGAAGACCGGTTCAGGAGGCTACTGACGGTGTCCTGGACTAGGGGGTACTCATCACATCGTCTCCCGATCAGTTGGATTGGGACGAGGACCCCCATGGCCGCATACTCATGGGCTAGTTCGGACAGCTGCCGCATACAAGGAAGATTCCACAAGACTTGGCGATCAAGACAAGGACTCCAGCCCACCAGCGTATTCGGCTAGGACTCTTGTTATCCTAGGCCTCTGGTGTATTATATAAACCGAGGCCAGGCTAGTCGATAGAGATATAGACAACAATCATACCATAGGCTAGCTTCTAGGGTTTTAGCCTCTACGATCTCATGGTAGGTCAACTCTTGTAACACTCATATCATCAATATCAATCAAGCAGGACGTAGGGTATTACCTCCATCAAGAGGGCCCGAACCTGGGTAAACATCGTGTCCCCTGCCTCCTGTTACCATCGATCCTAGACGCACAGTTCGGGACCCCCTACCCGAGATCCGCCGGTTTTGACACCGACACCGGGCATGAGCTTGAAAAACCATTTTCAGCTCTTCGAACATCTCGTATGCTCCGTGTCTCTCAAAACGCTTTTGGATCCCCGGTTCTAAGCTGTAAAGCATGCCGCACTGAAAGAGGGAGTAATCATCAACACGTGACTGCAAAGCGTTCATAACGTCTTGGTTCTGTGGGACAGGTGCGTCACCTAGCGGTGCTTCTAGGACATAATCTTTCTTGGCAGCTATGAGGATGATCCTCAGGTTCCGGACCCAGTCCGTATAGTTGCTACCATCGTCTTTCAGCTTGGTTTTCTCTAGGAACGCGTTGAAGTTGAGGACAACGTGGGCCATTTGATCTACAAGACATATTGTAAAGATTTTAGACTAAGTTCATGATAATTAAGTTCATCTAATCAAATTACTCAATGAACTCCCACTCAGATAGACATCCCTCCAGTCATCTAAGTGAAACATGATCCGAGTTAACTAGGCCGTGTCTGATCATCACGTGAGACGGACTAGCCAACATCGGTGAACATCTTCATGTTGATCGTATCTTCTATACGACTCATGCTCGACCTTTCGGTCTTCTGTGTTCCGAGGCCATGTCTGTACATGCTAGGCTCATCAAGTCAACCTAAGTGTATTGCGTGTGTAAATCTGGCTTACACCCGTTGTATTCGAACGTTAGAATCTATCACACCCGATCATCACGTGGTGCTTCGAAACAACGAACCTTCGCAACGGTGCAAGTTAGGGGGAACACTTTCTTGAAATTATTGCGAGGGATCTTCTTATTTAAGCTACCGTCATTCTAAGCAAATAAGATGTAAAACATGATAAACATCACATGCAATCAAATAGTGACATGATATGGCCAATATCATTTGCTCCTTTCGATCTCCATCTTCGGGGCTCCATGATCATCGTTGTCACCGGCATGACACCATGATCTCCATCATCGTGTCTTCTTGAAGTTGTCTCGTCATCTATTACTTCTACTACTATGGCTAACGCTTTAGCAATAAAGTAAAGTAATTACATGACGTTTATGTTGACACGCAGGTCATAATTAAATAAATACAACTCCTATGGCTCCTGCCGGTTGTCATACTCATCGACATGCAAGTCGTGATTCCTATTACAAGAACATGATCATCTCATACATCACATATATCATTCATCACATCCTTTGGCCATATCACATCACAAAACACTTGCTGCAAAAACAAGTTAGACGTCCTCTAATTGTTGTTGCAAGTTTTTACGTGGCTGCTATAGGTTTCTAGCAAGAACGTTTCTTACCTACGCCAAAACCACAATGTGAATTGCCAATTTCTATTTAACCTTCATAAGGACCCTATTCATCGAATCCGACCCGACTAAAGTGGGAGAGACAGACACCCGCCAGCCACCTTATGCAACTAGTGCATGTCAGGCGGTGGAACCAGTCTCACGGAAGCATACGTGTAAGGTCGGTCCGGGCCGCTTCATCCCATGATGCTGCCGAATCAAGATAAGACTAGTAACGGCAAGCAAATTGACAATATCGACGCCCACAACTGCTTTGTGTTCTACTCGTGCATAGTAACTACGCATAGACCTAGCTCATGGTGCCACTGTTGGGGAACATAGAAGAATTTTAAAATTTTCTACGCATCACCAAGATCAATCTATGGATTCATCTAGCAACGAGGGAGAGAGGAGTGCATCTACATACCATTGTAGATCGCGCGCGGAAGCGTTCAAGAGAACGGGGTTGATGGAGTCGTACTCGACGTGATTCAAATCACCGATGACCTAGTGCCGAACGGACGGCACCTCCGCATTCAACACATGTACGGTTAGGAAGACGTCTCCTCCTTCTTGATCCAGCAAGGGGGGAAGGAGAGGTTGATGAAGATCCAGCAGCACGACGGCGTGGTGGTGGAAGCAACGGTGATCTCGGCAGGGCTTCGCCAAGCTCAGGGAGACGGAGGAGTGTCACGGGAGGGAGAGGGAGGCGCCAAGAGCAAGGGGTGTGGCTGCCCTCCCTCCCCCCTCTTTATATGGGGGCCGGGGGGGGGGCTAGGGAGATGGATCTCCAAGGGGGCGGCGGCCAAGGGTGGCTTCCCCCCAAGCCAAGTGGGGGGCGCCCCCACCCCTAGGGTTTCCCAACCCTAGGCGCAGGGCAGGCCCAAGGGGGCGCACCAGCCCACTAGGGGCTGGTTCCCCACCCAATTCAGCCCATGGGGCCCTCCGGGATAGGTGGCCCCACCCGGTGGACCCCCGGGACCCTTCCGGTGGTCCCGGTACAATACCGGTAACCCCCGAAACCTTCCCGATGGCCAAAACTTGACTTCCCATATATAAATCTTTACCTCCGGATCATTCCGGAACTCCTCGTGATGTCCGTGATCTCATCCGGGACTCCGAACAACTTTCGGGTTACTGCATACTAATATCTCTACAACCCTAGCGTCACCGAACCTTAAGTGTGTAGACCCTACGGGTTCGGGAGACATGTAGACATGACCGAGACGCCTCTCTGGTCAATAACCAATAGCGGGATCTGGATACCCATGTTGGCTCCCACATGCTCCACGATGATCTCATCGGATGAACCATGATGTCGAGGATCCAATCAATCTGTATACAATTCCCTTTGTCAATCGGTACGTTACTTGCCCGAGACTCGATCGTCAGTATCGCAATACCTCGTTCAATCTCGTTACCGGCAAGTCACTTTACTCGTGCCGTAATGCATGATCCCGTGATCAACCACTTGGTCATATTGAGCTCATTATGATGATGCATTACCGAGTGGGCCCAGAGATACCTCTCCGTCATACGGAGTGACAAATGCCAGTCTCGATTCGTGCCAACCCAACAGATACTTTCGGAGATACCTGTAATGTACCTTTATAGTCACCCAGTTACGTTGTGATGTTTGGCACACCCAAGGCACTCCTACGGTATCCGGGAGTTGCACAATCTCATGGTCTAAGGAAATGATACTTGACATTTGGAAAAGCTACAGCAAACGAACTACACGATCTTTGAGCTATGCTTAGGATTGGGTCTTGTCCATCACATCATTCTCCTAATGATGTGATCCCGTTATCAATGACATCAAAGGGTATCCTACAAACTCGGCAAAAATCATAAAGTGACATCTCCTTATGCTCATCATATAAATAAAATTCCACCAAAGGTGGTGATCTCCTAGCATGGAAATGAAAATTTTACCCAAAAATATTGGTGAGTAAGAGATACTGTTCACGCTGGTCGTGGAGGAAGTCAGTGAGGCCTGCATTCTCAGCCAAATAATAAAAATCTTCATAAATCACGGCTTCTCTCAACATATTATTCAATAGCAATTCAGCTTGATCAACAGTTCTTTCCCTGAAAACACAACCAACACAATTATCCAGGTGGTCTCTGGAAGCATCCGTTAGTCCATTATAAAAGATATCAAGCATTTCATTTTTCTTGAGAGGATGATCAGGAAAAGCATTAAGTAATTGGAGAAGCCTCCCCCAAGCTTGTGGGAGATTCTCGTCTTCAATTTGCACAAAATTATATATTTCCCTTAAGGCAGCTTGTTTCTTATGAGCGGGGAAATATTTAGCAGAGAAGTAATAAATCATATCCTGGGGACTACGCACACAACCAGGATCAAGAGAATTAAACCATGTTTTAGCATCACCCTTTAATGAGAACGGGAACAACTTAAGGATAAAGTAATAGCGATTTTTCTCATCATTAGTGAACAGGGTGGCTATATCATTTAATTTAGTAAGATGTGCCACAACAGTTTCAGATTCATAGTCATAAAAAGGATCAGATTCAACCAAAGTAATTAACTCAGGATCGACAAAGAAATCATAATCCTTATCAGTAATAAAGATAGGTGAAGTAGCAAAAGCAGGGTCATATTTCATTCTAACATTCAAAGACTTTTCTTTAAGCTTAGCTAATAATTTCTTAAGATGAGATCTATCATTGCAAGCTAAGAAGTCTCTAGCAGTTTCTTCATCCGTAACATAACCCTCAGGCACAACAGGCAATTCATATCTAAGGGGAGAATCTTCATCATCACTTTCATCAATATTATCAGTTTCAATAATTCCATTCTCTCTAACCCTAGCAAGTTGTTCGTCAAGAAATTCACCTAGTGGCACAGTATTATCAAGCATAGAAGTAGTTTCATCATAAGTATCATGCAAAGCAGAAGTGGCATCATCAATAACATGCAACATATCAGAATGAATAGCAGGTGCAGGTGTCACAAGTTTACTCAAAACAGAAGGTGAATCAAGTGCAGAGCTAGATGGCAGTTCCTTACCTCCCCTCGTAGTTGCGGGGAAAATCTTGGTTCTTTTATCTTTCAAGTTCTTCATAGTGATCAGCAGATATAAATCCCAAGTGACTCAAAGAGTAGAGCTATGCTCCCTGGCAACGGTGCCAGAAAATAGTCTTGATAACCCAAAAGTATAGGGGATCGCAACAGTTTTCGAGGGTAGAGTATTCAACCCAAATTTATTGATTCGACGCAAGGGGAGCCAAAGAATATTCTCAAGTATTAGTGGCTAAGTTGTCAATTCAACCACACCTGGAAACTTAATATCTGCAGCAAAGTATTTTGTAGCAAAGTAATATGATAGTAGCGGTAACGGTAGCAAAAGTAATAGTTTTGGTTTTATAGTGATTGTAACAGTAACAACGAAAAAGTAAATAAGCGAAGAACAATATGTGAAAAGCTCGTAGGCATTGGATTGGTGATGGATAATTATGTCGGATGCGATTCCTCATGCAATAGTTATGACATAGGGTGACACAGAACTAGCTCCAGTTCATCAATGAAATGTAGGCATGTATTCCGAATATAGTCATACGTGCTTATGGAAAAGAACTTGCATGACATCTTTTATCCTACCCTCCCGTGGCAGCGGGGTCCTATTGGAAACTAAGGGATATTAAGGCCTCCTTTTAATAGATTACCGGACCAAAGCATTAACACTTAGTGAATACATGAACTCCTCAAACTATGGTCATCACCGGTAAGTATCCCGATTATTGTCACTTCGGGGTTAACGGATCATAACACATAATAGGTGACTATATACTTGCAAGATAGGATCAAGAACTCTCATATATTCATGAAAACATAATAGGTTCAGATCTGAAATCATGGTATTCGGGGCCTAGTGACAAGCATTAAGCATAGCAAAGTCATAGCAACATCAATCTCAGAACATAATGGATACTAGGGATCAAACCCTAACAAAACTAACTCGATTACATGATAAATCTAATCCAACCCATCACCGTCCAGCAAGCCTACGATGGAATTACTCACGCACCGCGGTGAGCACCATGAAATTGGTGATGGAAGAAGGTTGATGATGACGATGGCGATGAATTTCCCTCTCCGGAGCCCCGAGCGGACTCCAGATCAGCCCTCCCGAGAGAGATTAGGGCTTGGCGGCGGCTCCGTATCGTAAAACACGATGAATCCTTCTCTCTGGTTTTTTCTCCCCGAACGTGAATATATGGAGTTGGAGTTGAGATCGGTGGAGCATCTGGGGGCCCACGAGGCAGGGGAGGCGCGCCCCCACCCTCGTGGACATGGTGTAGGCCCCTGACGGTGATTATTTCGCCAGTATTTTTATATATTCCAAAAATATTCTCCATTGATTTTCAGGTCATTCCAAGAACTTTTATTTCTGCACAAAAATAACACCATGGCAATTCTACTGAAAAAGCGTCAGTCCGGGTTAGTTCCATTCAAATCATGCAAGTTAGAGTCCAAAACAAGGGCAAAAGTGTTTGGAAAAGTAGATACGTGTTGGGGAACATAGTAATTTCAAAATTTTCCTACGCACACGCAAGATCATGGTGATGCATAGCAACAAGAGGGGAGAGTGTTGTCTACGTACCCTCGTAGACCGGCAACGGAAGCGTTGACACAACGTAGAGGAAGTAGTTGTACCCTCGTAGATCATGTACCGAACGCACGACACCTCCGAGTTCAGCACACGTTCAACTCGATGACGTTCCACCAACTCCGATCCAGCAGAGCTTCACGGGAGAGTTCCGTCAGCACAACGGCGTGATGACGGTGATGATGTTGCTACCGACGCAGGGCTTCGCCTAAGCACCGCTACGATATGACCGAGGTGGAATATGGTGGAGGGGGGCACCGCACACGGCTGGGAGAGATCAACAGATCAACTTGTGTGTCTATGGGGTGCCCCCTGGCCACGTATATAAAGGAGTGGAGGAGGGGGAGGGCCGGCCCTCTCTATGGCGCGCCCTAGGGGAGTCCTACTCCCACTGGGAGTAGGATTCCCCCTTTCCTAGTAGAACTAGGAGCCCTTCCAAGTAGTAGGAGTAGGAGGGAAGGAAAGGGAAGGGAAAAGGAGAAGGAAGGAAGGGGGCGCCGCCCTCCCTAGTCCAATTCGGACCAGCCCATGGGGAGGGGTGCGGCCACCCTTTGAGGCCTTTCTCTCCTTTCCCGTATGGCCCATTAAGGCCCAATACGAATTCCCGTAACTCCCCGGTACTCCCAAAAATACCCAAATCACTCGGAACCTTTCCGATATCCGAATATAGTCATCCAATATATCGATCTTTACGTCTCGACCATTTCGAGACTCCTCTTCATGTCCCCGATCTCATCCGGGACTCCGAACTACCTTCGGTACATCAAATCACATAAACTCATAATACAATCGTCACCGAAACTTTAAGCGTGCGGACCCTACGGGTTCGAGAACTATGTAGACATGACCGAGACACGTCTCTAGCCAATAACCAATAGCGGAACCTGGATGCTCATATTGGCTCCCACATATTCTATGAAGATCTTTATCGGTCAAACCACATAAGAATATACGTTGTTCCCTTTGTCATCGGTATGTTACTTGCCCGAGATTCGATCGTCGGTATCTCAATACCTAGTTCAATCTCGTTACTGGCAAGTCTCTTTACTCATTCTGTAATACATCATTCCGCAACTAACTTATTAGTTGCAATGCTTGCAAGGCTTTAAGTGATGTGCATTACCGAGAGGGCCCAGAGATACCTCTCCGACAATCGGAGTGACAAATCCTAATCTCGAAATACGCCAACCCAACAAGTACCTTTGGAGACACCTGTAGAGCACCTTTATAATCACTCAGTTAGGTTGTGACATTTGGTAGCACACAAAGTGTTCCTCCGGTAAACGGGAGTTGCATAATCTCATAGTCATAGGAACATGTATAAGTCATGAAGAAAGCAATAGCAACAAACTAAACGATCAAGTGCTATGCTAACGGAATGGGTCAAGTCAATCACATCATTCTCCTAATGATGTGATCCCGTTAATCAAATGACAACTCTTTGTCTATGGCTAGGAAACATAACCATCTTTGATCAACGAGCTAGTCAAGTAGAGGCATACTAGTGACACTCTGTTTGTCTATGTATTCACACATGTATCATGTTTCCGGTTAATACAATTCTAGCATGAATAATAAACATTATCATGATATAAGGAAGTAAATAATAACTTTATTATTGCCTCTAGGGCATATTTCCTTCAGTCTCCCACTTGCACTAGAGTTAATAATCCATGTGATTTAACACCAATAGTTCACATCACCATGTGATTAACACCCATAGTTCACATCGTCATGTGACCAACACCCAAAGGCTTTACTAGAGTCAATAATCTAGTTCACATCGCCATGTGATTAACAACCAAAGAGTACTAAGGTGTGATCATGTTTTGCTTGTGAGATAAGTTTAGTCAACGGGTCTGCCACATTCAGATCCGTAAGTATTTTGCAAATTTCTATGTCAACAATGCTTTGCACGGAGCTATTCTAGCTAATTGCTCCCACTTTCAATATGTATCCAGATTGAGATTTAGAGTCATCTAGACCAGTGTCAAAATTTGCATCAACGTAACCCTTTACGATGAACCTTTTTGTCACCTCCATAATCGAGAAACATATCCTTATTCCACTAAGGATAATTTGACCGCTGTCCAGTGATCTACTCCTAGATCACTATTGTACTCCCTTGCCAAAAACAGTGTAGGGTATACAATAGATCTGGTACACAGCATGGCATATTTTATAGAACCTATGGCCAAGGCATAGGGAATGACTCTCATTCTCTCTCTATCTTCTACCGTGGTCGGGTTTTGAGTCTTACTCAACTTCACACCTTGTAACACAGGCAAGAACTCTTTCTTTGACTGTTCCATTTTGAACTACTTCAAAATGTTGTCAAGGTATGTACTCATTGAAAAACTTATCAAGCATCTTGATCTATCTCTATAGATCTTGTTGCTCAATATGTAAGCAGCTTCACCGAGGTATTTCTTTGAAAAACTCCTTTCAAACACTCCTTTATGCTTTGCAGAATAATTCTACATTATCTCCGATCAACAATATGTCATTCACATATACTTATCAGAAATGTTGTAGTGCTCCCACTCACTTTCTTGTAAATACAGGCTTCACTGCAAGTCTGTATAAAACTATATGCTTTGATCAACTTATCAAAGCGTATATTCCAACTCCGAGATGCTTGCACCAGTCCATAGATGGATCGCTGGAGCTTGCATATTTTGTTAGCACCTTTAGGACTGACAAAACTTTCTTGTTGCATCATATACAACTCTTCTTTAATAAATCCATTAAGTAATGTAGTTTTGTTTATCCATTTGCCAGATTTCATAAAATGTGGCAATTGCTAACATGATTCAGTCAAACTTAAGCATAGATACGAGTGAGAAACTCTCATCGTAGTCAACACCTTGAACTTGTCGAAAACCTTTTGCGACAATTCTAGCTTTGTAGATAGTAAAACTTGTTGGAAATATTCCCTATAGGCAATAATAAATTAGTTATTATTATATTTCCTTGTTCATGATAATCGTTTATTATCCATGCTAGAATTGTATTGATAGGAAACTCAGATACACGTGTGGATACATAGACAACACCATGTCCCTAGTAAGCCTCTAGTTGACTAGCTCGTTGATCAATAGATGGTTACAGTTTCCTGACCATGGACATTGGATGTCGTTGATAACAGGATCACATCATTAGGAGAATGATGTGATGGACAAGACCCAATCCTAAGCCTAGCACAAGATCGTGTAGTTCGTATGCTAAAAGCTTTTCTAATGTCAAGTATCATTTCCTTAGACCATGAGATTGTGCAACTCCCGGGTACCATAGGAATGCTTTGGGTGTACCAAACGTCACAACGTAACCGGGTGGCTATAAAGGTGCGCTACGGGTATCTCCGAAAGTGTCTGTTGGGTTGGCACGAATCGAGACTGGGATTTGTCACTCCGTGTAAACGGAGAGGTATCTCTGGGCCCACTCGGTAGGACATCATCATAATGTGCACAATGTGACCAAGGAGTTGATCACGGGATGATGTGTTATGGAACGAGTAAAGAGACTTGCTGGTAACGAGATTGAACAAGGTATCGGGATACCGACGATCGAATCTCGGGCAAGTATCGTACCGATAGACAAAGGGAATTGAATACGGGATTGATTGAATCCTCGACATCGTGGTTCATCTAATGAGATCATCGTGGAGCATGTGGGAGCCAACATGGGTATCCAGATCCCGCTGTTGGTTATTGACCGGAGAGTTGTCTCGGTCATGTCTACATGTCTCCCGAACCCGTAGGGTCTACACACTTAAGGTTTGGTGACGCTTGGGTTGTAGAGATATTAGTATGCGGTAACCCGAAAGTTGTTCGGAGTCCCAGATGAGATCTCGAACGTCATGAGGAGTTCCGGAATGGTCCGGAGGTGAAGATTTATATATAGGAAGTCCAGTTTTGGCCATCGGGAAAGGTTCGGGGGTAATCGGTATTGTACCGGGACCACCGGAAGGGTCCCGGTGGTCCACCGGGTGGGGCCACCTATCCCGAAGGGCCCCATGGGCTGAAGTGGGAGGGGAACCAGCCCCTGGTGGGCTGGTGCGCCCGCCATGGGCCTCCCCCTGCGCCTAGGGTTGGAAACCCTAGGGGTGGGGGGCGCCCCACCTGACTTGGGGGGCAAGTCCCCCCCTTGGCCGCCGCCCCCCTTGGAGATTGGATCTCCTAGGGCCGGCGCCCCCTAGGGGTCCTATATATAGTGGGGGGGAGGGAGGGCAGCCACACCCAAGTCCCTGGCGCCTCCCTCTCCCTCTGTGACACCTCTCCCTCTCGTTGGTGCTTGGCGAAGCCCTGCCGAGATCCCGCTGCTTCCACCGCCACGCCATCGTGTTGCTAGATCTCCATCAACCTCTCCTCTCCCCTTGCTGGATCAAGAAGGAGGAGACGTCTCTCCGTTCCGTACGTGTGTTGAACGTGGAGGTGCCGTCCGTTCGGCGCTAGGATCATCGGTGATTTGGATCACGACGAGTACGACTCCATCAACCCCGTTCTCTTGAACGCTTCCGCTTAGCGATCTTCAAGGGTATGAAGATGCACTCCCTCTCCCTCGTTGCTAGATGACTCCATAGATTGATCTTGGTGATGCGTAGAAAATTTTAAAATTCTGCTACGTTCCCCAATAGTGGTATCAGAGCTAGGTCTATGCGTAGTTTCTATGCACGAGTAGAACACAAGTTGTTGTGGGCGTTGATTTTGTCAATTTACTTGCCGTTGCTAGTCTTTTCTTGATTCAGCGGCATCGTGGGATGAAGCGGCCCGGACCGACCTTACACGTACGCTTACGTGAGACTGGTTCCACCGACTGACATGCACTAGTTGCATAAGGTGGCTAGCGGGTGTCTGTCTCTCCCACTTTAGTCGGATCGGATTTGATGAAAAGGGTCCTTATGAAGGGTAAATAGAAATTGGCATATCACGTTGTGGTTTTGGCGTATGTAAGAGACGTTCTTGCTAGAAACCTATAGCAGCCACGTAAAAAACTTGCAACAACAATTAGAGGACGTCTAACTTGTTTTTGCAGCATATGCCGTGTGATGTGATATGGCCAAAAGGATGTGATGAATGATATATGTGATGTATGAGATTGATCATGTTCTTGTAATAGGAATCACGACTTGCATGTCGATGAGTATGACAACCGGCAGGAGCCATAGGAGTTGTCTTAATTTATTTATGACCTGCGTGTCAATGAAACACCATGTAATTACTTTACTTTATTGCTAACCATTAGTCGTAGTAGTAGAAGTAATAGTTGGCGAGGCAAATTCATGAAGACACGATGATGGAGATCATGGTGTCATGCCGGTGACGATGGTGTTCATGCCGCGCCTCGAAGATGGAGATCAAAGGCGCAAGATGATATTGGCCATATCATGTCACTTTATGATTTGCATGTGATGTTTGTCATGTTTACATCTTATTTGCTTAGAACGACGGTAGCATAAATAAGATGATGTAAGGCCCCGAGACCGATGTGCTAGGTGTCTTCCAGTTATTCGCTGTTGTTGCGTTGTCATTGCTTGTGTGTCATGCATTGCATATCATGTCATCATGTGCATTTCATTTGCATACATGTTCGTCTCATGCATCCGAGCATTTTCCCCGTTGTCCGTTTTGCATCCGGCGTTCTTATGTCACCCGGTGCCCCTTTCTACCTCTTTTCGTGTGCGGGTGTTAAACGTTTTCGGATTGGACCGAGACTTGTCATGCGGCCTTGGTTTACTACCGGTAGACCGCCTGTCAAGTTTCGTGCCATTTGGACTTCGTTTGATACTCCAACGGTTAACCGAGGGACCGAAAGGGCCTCGTGTGTGTTGCAGCCCAACACCTCTCCAAAGTGCCCAAAACCCACCTAAACCTCCTCCATCATCTCGGTCGTTCGATCACGATCGCGTGGCCGGAAACCACACCTCATTTGGACTCTCCTAGCTCCCTCTACCTCTATAAATAGATCCCTCCATTTAATTTTCGGGTCTTTTCCCTCGAAACCCTAGCCTCCCTCTTCCTCGCGCCCGGACGAAACCTCCACCGCGCCCGGACGTGTCCGACCTGACGCGCTGCCGCCCAAATCCAATGACGCGCTGCCACGTGTCCTGCCGGGACCTCTCCCCGCCGCCGGCCCGGGAGGCCCGAACCGGGCCCCCGAGGCCCATCGCGCGCCCCGCCGCCTCGGAACCTACCACGCCCGCGCCGCCCATCCCGCGCGCCGGCCGCCTCCGAGCGCCGCCGCCTTGCCGAGCGCTCCGACGCCGCGCCGCCAGCTCGCTCCTTGCCGCCTGCCTCGCCCGCCGGCCGCCGACACCGACCTCGCCGTGGTGCGCCGCCCCGCGCCTGATCCGTGCTCCGACGACCTCCCCGCGACGCCGAGACCCTCCTCCGGCGAATCCCGACGAGCTACTCCGGCCGGATCCATCAACCACGACGAGCTGCTATAGTAACTCCGGCGATCTCCTCGGTCCGCGTGCTGGATCTGGATCTGGAATTCGGAGGTTGACTTTTGCCTCCCTAACCCTAATTTTTATGCCATCTTCATCATGCTATAACTCCGCATCCGTAGCTCCGATTTGTGCGTGTGGCATATCAAAATGTTCGCCTCGACGAGTACATCATTTCGTCTCATTGCATCATTTTCATTTGAGCTCATCTTGATGCCCGAAATGCTGTTGGAAGAGGGCTATGTGGTGAATTTGTCAGATCTGTTTCAGCAAATGGCATTTTGTCATTTTTGCCATGATTATTGTGTGCATGATATGATGTTGAGCTCTACATGTGTTTTGTTATATGCCATGCCATCTTTACAGGGGTGCTTGCCATGTATTTTTGTGGTGTTTGTGGTGACTAGCACAAGCTTGCCAATTGGCGTAATCAGTAATGCTGATTTCAGGGACTTAGAATTTCACCAAGTCCTTGTCCTGATTTTGTTGTTATGCCATATGTTCATGTTGTTTCCTAGTGATCCGTGCCTCTTTTGAGGATGATCAGTAAGGATGTTTTGTTAACATTGTGGTGCTCAATCCATCCATGTATTTGTTTGCATTTATGGAGCACCCTAGCTTGAGTCAATCGAGCTCTACTTTTGCTATATCGTGAATCCTGGCAGATTGTTGACTTGTTAGCGATTTTGCCGAGGATGTTGCTATTGATCCGTGCATGCTATGTTGTTGTTCTTGCCATGTCTAGCTTCTATGCCATGTATTCTTGATGGGTGTATGCTTAGTTTGTCATGCCATGCTCCGTAGTGAGTGCATCTAGCTCGTAAACATGCCTACTCGTTAACTGATTTGCATGCTCCAGTTTTTCACTAAGTCTGAGATCTGTTTTTTTGCTATGTTCACATGCTTGCAATTGTATTTTCTGATCCCTTTTGGCTCAAGGTCACTAAGGGACTTTTGTTAAGTGCTTTGAGTAGCTTCCTGCCATGCCTTGCTTTGCCATGTTAAGTTCCTGTAGCTTATAGTTTTCATGTTCCAAAGTATGCTTCCTGATGATATATTCCAGACTTGTGTTAATTTCACTAAGTCTGAAACCTGTTATTGGATGAATTAGCCATAGCTCAGTGTTTATATTTTGTCAAGCATCTTGAGTGGATCCCTGCCATGTATTTTGTTGTCATGTTTGAGTTCTGTAGCATATTTATCTTGATGCATTTAGATGGCTACTTGCTGTTTATCACAGACCGGTGCCATATTTGTTTTGCTTGCCATTTCCAAACCGTGCATCCGATTCCGGTGATCTTTATATCGTTTTCAACCGAAATCATCTCACATTTCCTGTGGCACTCTTGGATTTCCAAGTTGAGGGGAGGTGCAACCATTCCTTTGCAAATCATGCATATGCATCGCATACCACATCCCGCATATCATACCATGTTCGTGTGTGGTTTGATTAATATGTTGTGTGCTTCTTTCCGGTGTTGCTTCTTCGGGTTGGTTCCGGTAACGTCGTGTTTGTGAGGACACGTTCGTCTACGTCCGTTTGTCTTCTTCATGTACTCGTTCTTCTTCCTTGCGGGATTTCAGGCAAGATGACCATACCCTCGAAATCACTTCTATCTTTGCTTGCTAGTTGCTCGCTCTTTTGCTATGCCTATGCTGCGATACCTACCACTTGCTTATCATGCCTCCCATATTGTTAAGCCAAGCCTATAACCCACCTTGTCCTAGCAAACCGTTGTTTGGCTATGTTACCGCTTTGCGCAGCCCCTCTTATAGTGTTGTTAGTTGCAGGTGAAGATTGGAGTATGTTCCTTGTTGGAACATGGATATTTGGTTGGGATATCACAATATCTCTTATTTAATTAATGCATCTATATACTTGGTAAAGGGTGGAAGGCTCGGCCTTATGCCTAGTGTCGGTGTCAAAACCGGCGGATCTCGGGTAGGGGTCCCGAACTGTGCGTCTAGGCCGGATGGTAACAGGAGGCAAGGGACACGAAGTTTTACCCAGGTTCGGGCCCTCTCGATGGAGGTAAAACCCTACGTCCTGCTTGATTAATATTGATGATATGGGTAGTACAAGAGTAGATCTACCACGAGATCGGAGAGGCTAAACCCTAGAAGCTAGCCTATGGTATGATTGTTGTAGTGTATGTTGTCCTACGGACTAAAACCCTCCGGTTTATATAGACACCGGAGAGTGTTAGGGTTACACAAAGTCGGTTACAATGGTAGGAGATCTGCATATCCGTATCGCCAAGCTTGCCTTCCACGCCAAGGAAAGTCCCTTCCGGACGCGGGACGAAGTCTTCAATCTTGTATCTTCATAGTCCAGGAGTCCGGCTGAAGGTATAGTCCAGCCATCCGGACACCCCCTAATCCAGGACTCCCTCAGTAGCCCCTAAACCAGGCTTCAATGACGACGAGTCCGGCGCGCAGATTGTCTTCGGCATTGCAAGGCGGGTTCCTCCTCCAAGTACTTCATAGAAGATTTTGAACACAAAGATAGTGTCCGGCTCTGCAAAACAAGTTTCCACATATTGCCATAGAGAGAATAACATTTACAACAAATCTAATCTGCTGACATATTCCGTGGTGTGGCCAAGCCTTTATTCGAGTCGTTTCATTATCCCACCTCAGTGCGTCATGCGAGGCGGTTTCCTTGGCACGCCTTGTTAAAGCAGAGATCGTGTCCCCTTACTTCGGGATTCTCATCAATATGGGCGTGGGTAACCCAACCGCGCCATTGATTACGACGCTTGGAGATAAGCGAGTTTTACCAGGCTGGTGGGGACATGTAGTTGCGTCCACCCATATAAGGGGATAAGGATCCACCTTTTCACCTACGCCTTCTTCCTCCCTTGCTTATCCATTCTCATGCACTCGAGCTCCAGCGCCCAAGTCCGCACTCCCCACCTCAACCTTCTCCAGCCATGTCCGGAGCGGGAGGCAAGTGGATGGTCTCCTCCGTCACGGAGGGACACATCAAAAAACTGAGGAAGGCCGGATACTTGTCTAACGACATTGCGTACCGGCTTCCCGAAAAGGGGCAGCTCATCCCCACCCCTAGGCCCCATGAGAGGGTGGTGTTCCTCCCCCATTTCCTCCGCAGACTGGGCTTCCCTCTTCAACCATTTGTCCGGGGGCTCATGTTCTACTATGGCCTGGATTTCCATGATCTGGCCCCGAACTTCGTCCTCAACATCTCGGCGTTTATCATCGTGTGCGAGGCTTTCCTCCGCATCCGCCCCCATTTCGGCCTATGGCTCAAGACTTTCAATGTCAAGCCTAACGTGGTGCTTGGCAACCAGGCGGAGTGCAGAGGCACCATGGTGGGCAAGATGGCCAACGTCTTATGGTTCAAGGGCTCCTTTGTGAAGACCCTGAAGGGGTGGCAATCGGGGTGGTTTTACATCACCGAGCCGCGCGACCCCGAATGGGTCGCACCCCCCGAGTTTCGATCCGGACCCCCTACGCGGATCACCTCCTGGAAGGAGACGGGCTTGTCGTGGGGTAAAAAACGAGAGTTGACCGGACTCCAAACATGCATCCAAACCCTGGTGGACAAGAAGCTCAAACTTGTCAACGTAGTCCAGGTTATGCTCATCCGCCTGATCCTCCCGTGTCAACAACGGGTTTTCAACCTGTGGGAGTTCGACCCGGCGTGGCACCAAACTTTGAGCAGGCTCTTCGACATGACGTACGAAGATGCCTGGAAGGTGCTTTTCAAGGGCGCCGAGGCCCCCGCATCCGCTACCGAGGATCGCGGATTCAGTACGCAGCGTCACGCTCATGCGGTAAGCTATTTTTTTTTTCCTTTTATAGGGTATTAGTTTTTCATAGTTTGACTCCATGCGGGATCTAAGCTCCCTTACCTTTGACAGGATTGGCAGGTGACGTCCGGACAGATCAACTGTCCGGCTCCTTTGCCCAAAGGCCCAACGGACGCTCGCTTGGCGAAGCTGCTGGTTCCGGCACCCTATGTGGTGCCGGAGAAGAAGGCCGCAAAAAAGGCCACGGGGACTCGAAAGAGTGCCCGGCGCTAGGAGGTGTCGGGTCCATCATCCGACGGTTCCGAGGCGCATTCCTCCCGTGAAGACGAGGAGGAAAAAGAAGAGACCTCTCCCCCTCCAGCGGGAGGAGAGAAGAAAAGGAAGGCCGCCCTCTCTGGGCAGGCCGGAGGGTCCAAGAAGGGGAAAACCCTTCCTCCGGACTACTCCACCGACACCGACGACGGCAAAGAGGAGTGGCCGCCCAGGGCCAAGCCCCTGGAAAAATCGTAAGTATCTGGATACCAGAGTGATTCATAGTATTCATTTATTGCACAGCATTCCCTTATGTCGAATATGTTTATGCAGCCCATCCAAAGACCGGCTCGACGCGTCGTCGAGCGGCTCATTGGACTCATCGGATGTGAACTCGCTTCCGACGACTTCCTCCCCCCGCCCTACGGACGACACCGAAGTGTTGTCCCAACAGGTTCCAAGCCGGGAGGAGGTGGTCCTGGAGGCGCCGCAAGGTGACCTCCCAGACTCCAGGAGTAAAGGGGATGAAACCCCCCAGGGCTCCAAGTCCAGCTCAAGGCCGGACACCGCTCCGGAACCTTCAAAGGTTCCAGAGTCCGGCGGGGGACCTCCTTCCAAGAGGAGCAAGCCCACCGTGCCGGTGACCCCCGTCCAACCGGAGGCGCCAGACAATCTGTTGGAGACGCTCCAAGGCGCCTCCACCTGGTGTTTTGTTCCACTCTTGCCGCCCTAGTTTCCGTCATATCAGTGTTATGTTCCCGGATTTTGCGTTCCTTATGCGGTTGGGTTATAATGGGAACCCCTTGATAGTTCGCCTTGAATAAAACTCGTCCAGCAATGCCCAACATTGGTTTTACCATTCGCCACCTAGCCTTTTCTTTTCCCTTGGGAGTCGCGCTCCTGAGGGTCATCATTATTTTACCCCCCGGGCCAGTGCTCCTCTGAGTGTTGGTCCAAACTAGGGTCCTGTGCAGCGCCCCCTCGGGGAAACTCGAGGTTTGGTTTTAGTTGTATGGAGCGCTCATCTAAGTGTGCCCTGAGAACGAGATATGTGCAGCTCCTATCGGGATTTGTCGGCACATTCGGGCGGTGTTGCTGGTCTTGTTTTACCATTGTCGAAATGTCTTGTAACCGGGATTTCGAGTCTGATCGGGTCTTCCCGCTAGAAGGAATATCCTTCGTTGACCGTGAGAGCTTGTGATGGGCTAAGTTGGGACACCCCTGCAGGAATTTGAACTTTCGAAAGCCGTGCCCGCGGTTATGGGCAGATGGGAATTTGTTAATGTCCGGTTGTAGAAAACCTAAAGTTGACCTTAATTAAAATACATCAACCGCATGTGTTACCGTGATGGTCTCTTTCCGGCGGAGTCCGGGAAGTGAACACAGTGTTGGAGTAATGTTTGACGTAGGTTGTTCTAGGATCACTTCTTGATCATAGTTGCTCGACCATGCTTTTGTTTTCTCTTCTCGCTCTCCTTTGAGAATATGTTAGCCACCATATATGCTAGTCGCTTGCTGCAGCTCCACCATCATACCTTTACCCTACCTATAATCTTAAATAGTCTTGATCGTGAGGGTGTGAGATTGCTGAGTCCCCGTGACTCACAGATACTTCCAAAACCAGCTTGCAGGTGCCGATGACTTCGTGCAGATGACACAACCAAGCTCAGGAGGAGCTCGATGAAGATCTTGTCCTTTGTGTTATTTCGTTCTAGTTGATCAGTAGTGGAGCCCAGTTGGGGTCGATCGGGGATCTGTGTAGCATTTGGGGTAGTCTTCTTTTATTTTGGTTCCGTAGTCGAACCTTGATTGTATCTGGTTGATGTAATGCTTTACTCATATATTTGTGTGAAGTGGCGATTGTAAGCCAACTATGTATCTTTTCCCTTATGTATTACATGGGTTGTGTGAAGATTACCTCACTTGCGACATTTCTTTCAATGCGGTTATGCCTCTAAGTCGTGCTTCGACACGTGGGAGATATAGCTGCATCGAGGGCGTTGCAAGTTGGTAATCAGAGCCTTTCCTGACCTTAGGAGCCCCCTGCTTGATCGAACCGCTGGCGTTAGTGAGTCTAGAAATGTTTTGAGTCATTTCGGATTATATATATCGGAGAGTTAGGATTTCTTTTTACTCCTCAGTCCCTTCGTCGCTTTGGTGAGGCATCCTGACGTAGAGTTTTGACTCTTCTCTTCTCAAATTTCACTAAAGTTTTTAGGATCACGCGGGTAACTTGGAATCGCTCCGATCGATTTGTGACGAGAACATTGTTCTTGCTGCGTCCTGTCATTTAGGGGTTGTGGCAGTGTCCCGGGGAGTTGAGCTCCGAGGTGTTGTCGTCACAATTTTATCGTTGCAGTTCTGGAATACCTGAGTTTAGTTTCGCCGACATCGAAAATCTCTTTTATGTAGTTGTTGGTGAGATAACCTCGATGCCACCCAGTACTAGGGCGGGAGTTCGGGAGTATTGCCATAACTCATATAACGGATGCTTTTCGAAGGTTGAGGTAGACGATTTCTGAAGGTTTCTTGGTTATGTGTTGAAGGATGGATACAGCTGGATGTAGGATTTGCTAGTTTTGGGTGAGATATTATGCTTCCCCTGTATCCCCAACACCTGATTGCATAACCGGAAAATTTCGGGAGTTCATAAGTGGGAATTCAAGTAGCTCTTAGGATATCTTTCCGACAGATGTATGATTTGATATTGGGATTCGACGTCTAGTGGTCCGCCTATCCACGGTTGGTTTTACAGTGGTCTCGTTGGGTCTTAAAGAGTCCTTGGCTATGCCTACTCGGGGAAGCTTCGTATGTCATGTGCACTGCCTTGTACATGATGGTGCTGTACGATCGAGCCCGTGTAGGCCCCACCACGAAAACTTTGGATGAAATCTCTATCATATGTTTGTTCTGGCTTATTCTGCAAGCCAATCCTTTGTTTTGTTTTGAGTTGTGGTATTCGAGTTTCTTCGAAGTCAAATGTTGATTCCATACCTTCTCTAATGATGTTCTCATACTCCGATGCGAATACTAATCCTTCAGGATAATCGAGATTGTCATGACAACCTTTCTCAACTGGTGTGCTTCTCTTCAAGTGGATCCGATCATTTCAACATCCGCAAGATCAATTCTAAGTTTCTCAACGGTGTTCGTTTCATCCATTCCAAATTGTCTTTGTTTTTCCCACCCTCCCTCCCTTTGTTTTTCTCCAAGGATTCAGATTTCTTAATCGAGTATCCATCTTATTGATGCGAGGCCTCTTCATTCCTTTTCCGTCAATGTTCTTATCCGGCGATTCTCATGAAGATTCTAATGGAGCTTCAAGCTCATCATTCTCGGTTTTCTTTCTTCTCCGGTGGATTCAATTCAAGCTTTTGGTGTTGATCATATTCCTTTTCCTCGTTTCAAATGTTTTCTCATGCCGTTCCACCTCATAATCATCCACCTCTCGCTATTCATTTGTTCCGGAGTGCTGAAGATATTTCAAAGATTTGTGTTTTCACTTTGCATCCGTTCAAGCTATTTCGAGGTCCTATCTTATTCAAGCCATTTAATTCAACCGGTGCAATCTCTCCTTCAAATCATTCTATGGTGTATCTTTTGAGTGGGCCCTAACCCACAGGTCTTTTCCTAGGATCTTACCTGACTCTTCTTATTTTCTTGGAGCTATCCTAAATTCTTATCAAAGTTTGACGTAAGTATGAATTTTCATCAGTCAAATGCCTTTCTCCAAGATCTTTCAAATTCTTTTCATCGTTGGATCAACCTTTCTATTCTTCATTCCGGAGTGCCTCTACAATTTTTGTTGGTTTTTCTCGTCGTCATTCTCAGGTTTTGAAGACCGAAGAAGACTTTTCCTCCATATCTATCTGTTCTCTCAGAGATTCGTGATTCTAGTTCGAGCCTATCCTCTCAAAATTGTTTTCAATTGTGACAAATCTTTTCACCTATCCGGAGCAATTCAAGAGTCTTCTCAGTTTGATTATCCGGAGTCCATCATTTCAGGTTTATTCATTCTCAGCTTTCAGCTATCATTCTCCAAATCTTACTGGTGCATCATTAAAGTATTCCTCTTATCAGTTTGTGATCTATTCATTCTCATATATCAAATTCCCTGAAGTATCTTCATTCATTCTCTAACTCTTCCGGTGTTTCTTTATTTTTCCTTCATTCATTTTCAATTATTATGGTGGTTCATTCAAGTTTCTCTTCTTTCGTTTATCATATCAATTTATTTGTTATTTCTATCCTACCGGTAGTTCGTTGAAGACCTTCTCAAGTTGGCGCCATATCTATCCTAATCCTTTCTTTGAGAATAAGTTGTATGCAATCCATTTGCTCATCATCAATTTAATTGGTGAAGGAGGAGCATAACATAAATCTTATTCTTGATTCACCCAAATGATTAATTCTTTATTCCGGAGGCTCATCAAATTCTCGGTTCGAGATGCTTTATCTATTCTTTTCCCGGAGTTCCAAGTTCTCTCAATTATTTCATCACGAAGATCCATCTAATCATTGCAAGGATTCACCTTGTGTTTTCAACTTCTCCTTCCTTTCGTTTGATCATTCTTTTATTACCGGAGTTCTTCATGAAGATTCCACATGTTGGTTCATAAAGGATTTAATTCCGTCTAGAAGTTTTTCATTGAGATTCATTTTTGAGGAGCTCATGCTTTCTTCATCTTGTAATCCGGAGTGCAATTGTTTCTCCCTTATCTTTTGAGGTGGTAATATATCATTCTTCATTCACAAGATTGAGATATTTAAATCCATCAATCTCTTCATTGGAATTACCTTGGGTTATATTTCACCTAAAGCCTTCCATGAGGATGTCACTATTTGTGGTGTTTATCAATGATCCAAGTTCTTCATTTATCCTCCCGGTGAAATAGCTTTCTCGTCTCCTTGTTCTTATCAATCCAATTCTTCTTCCCGTGAGTGGCAGGTTGTCACCTCATAATTTGAGATGTATTCCATTAGACCATATCAAGATTATCCTTTTCATTGTTGGTTTTCCAACAACTCTGTCCAACCCTTCTCCCGAGGATGCCTTCTCAAGCTCAATTGTGGCACAAGTTGGCATTTTCTTCCCCATTCTTTTATTTCAATTATCTATCTTCTATTCTTTTGTTCCGGAGCCATTGTGATGTTGCTCTTTTCTCTCATCATCTGGGATCATGTTTCTTTTCCTTGCTTATCCCGTTTAACCGGAGTGTGTGCCCGCTGCTCAAATTCTTTTCGCCTTATCAAGCCTTGCATATCTTTCCAACCGGAGTGCTGTTCGAATTTGTTCTTCCTTGTCCCTCTTTTGTAACGGAGTGTTTTCAACTTCGTTCATCTCCGTTGTATTTTTTCTCGAAATGGTTTAACCTCTCAAGATTCTGTGGTTTCACTCGTTTGTCAAAGAAGCAACTTAGTTTTACCTCTTCTTTACCTCTTCCGTTGTCCCTCCGGTACCATTCTAGATCTCGGGACGAGATCCTCTTGTAGTGGTGGAGTGTTGTAACGCCCCGAGACCGATGTGCCAGGTGTCTTCTAGTTATTCGCTGTTGTTGCGTTGTCATTGCTTGCGTGTCATGCATTGCATATCATGTCATCATGTGCATTTCATTTGCATACATGTTCGTCTCATGCATCCGAGCATTTTCCCCATTGTCCGTTTTGCATCCGGCGTTCCTATGTCACCCGGTGCCCCTTTCTACCTCTTTTCGTGTGTGGGTGTTAAACGTTTTTGGATTGGACCGAGACTTGTCATGCGGCCTTGGTTTACTACCGGTAGACCGCCTGTCAAGTTTCGTGCCATTTGGACTTCGTTTGATACTCCAACGGTTAACCGAGGGACTGAAAGGGCCTCGTGTGTGTTGCAGCCAAACACCTCTCCGAAGTGGCCAAAACCCACCTAAACCTAGACCGTCTGTCAAGTTTCGTGCCATTTGGACTTCGTTTGATACTCCAACGGTTAACCGAGGGACCAAAAGAGCCTCGTGTGTGTTGCAGCGCAACACCTCTCCGAAGTGGCCAAAGCCCACCTAAACCTCCTCCATCCTCTCGGTCGTTCGATCACGATCGCGTGGCCGAAAACCGCACCTCATTTGGACTCTCCTAGCTCCCTCTACCTCTATAAATAGATCCCTCCATTTCATTTTCGGGTCTTTTCCCTCAAAACCCTAGCCTCCCTCTTCCTCGCACCCTAGCCTCGGTGCTTGCCATGTATTTTTGTGGTGTTTGTGGTGACTAGCACAAGCTTGCAAATTGGCGTAATCAGTAATGCTGATTTCAGGGACTTAGAATTTCACCAAGTCCTTGTCCTGATTTTGTTGTTATGCCATATGTTCATGTTGTTTCCTAGTGATCCGTGCCTCTTTTGAGGATGATCAGTAAGGATGTTTTGTTAACATTGTGGTGCTCGATCCATCCATGTCTTTGTTTGCATTTATGGAGCACCCTAGCTTGAGTCAATCGAGCTCTACTTTTGCTATATCGTGAATCCTGGCAGATTGTTGACTTGTTAGCGATTTTGCTGAGGATGTTGCTATTGATCCGTGCATGCTATATTGTTGTTCTTACCATGTCTAGCTTCTATGCCATGTATTCTTGATGGGTGTATGCTTAGTTTGTCATGCCATGCTCCGTAGTGAGTGCATCAAGCTCGTAAACATGCCTACTCGTTAACTGATTTGCATCCTCCAGTTTTTCACTAAGTTTGAGATCTGTTTATGTTTTTGCTATGTTCACATGCTTGCAATTGTATTTTCTGATCCCTTTTGGCTGAAGGTCACTAAGGGACTTTTGTTAAGTGCTTTGAGTAGCTTCCTGCCATGCCTTGCTTTGCCATGTTAAGTTCCTGTAGCTTATAGTTTTCATGTTCCAAAGTATGCTTCCTGATGATATATTCCAGACTTGTGTTAATTTCACTAAGTTTGAAACCTGTTATCGTTTGCACTTTTGCCATGCTTGTTTGAACCTGTTATTGGATGAATTAGCCGTAGCTCAGTGTTTATCTTTTGTCAAGCATCTTGAGTGGATCCCTGCCATGTATTTTTTTGTCATTTTTGAGTTTTGTAGCATATTTATCTTGATGCATTTAGATGGCTACTTGCTGTTTATCACAGACCGGTGCCATATTTGTTTTGCTTGCCATTTCCAAACTGTGCATCCGATTCCGGTGATCTTTATATCGATTTCAACCAAAATCATCTCACATTTCCAGTGGCACTCTTGGATTTCCATGTTGAGGCCAGGTGCAACCATTCCTTTGCAAATCATGCAGATGCATCGCATCCCGCATCCCGCATATCATACCATGTTCATGTGTGGTTTGATTACTATGTTGTGTGCTTCTTTCCGGTGTTGCTTCTTCGGGTTGGTTCCGGTAACGTCGCGTTTGTGAGGACCCGTTCATCTACGTCCGTTTGTCTTCTTCATGGACTCGTTCTTCTTCCTTGCGGGATTTCAGGCAAGATGACCATACCCTCGAAATCACTTCTATCTTTGCTTGCTAGTTGCTCGCTCTTTTGCTATGCCTATGCTGCGATACCTACCACTTGCTTATCATGCCTCCCATATTGTTAAGCCAAGCCGATAACCCACCTTGTCCTAGCAAACCGTTGTATGGCCATGTTACCGCTTTGCTCAACCCCTCTTATAGCGTTGTTAGTTGCAGGTGAAGATTGGAGTATGTTCCTTGTTGGAACATGGATATTTGGTTGGGATATCACAATATCTCTTATTTAATTAATGCATCTATATACTTGGTAAAGGGTGGAAGGCTCGGCATTATGCCTGGTGTTTTGTTCCACTCTTGCCGCCCTAGTTTCCGTCATATCGGTGTTATGTTCCCGGATTTTGCGTTCCTTACGCGGTTGGATTATAATGGGAACCCCTTGACAGTTCGCCTTGAATAAAACTCCTCCAGCAATGCCCAACATTGGTTTTACCATTTGCCACCTAGCCTTTTCTTTTCCCTTGGGAGTCACGCTCCTGAGGGTCATCATTATTTTACCCCCCGGGCCAGTGCTCCTTTGAGTGTTGGTCCAAACTAGAGTCCTGTGCAGCGCCCCCTCGGGGAAACTTGGTTTTAGTTGTATGGAGCGCTCATCTAAGTGTGCCCTGAGAACGAGATATGTGCAGCTCCTATCGGAATTTGTCGGCACATTTGGGCGGTGTTGCTGGTCTTGTTTTACCATTGTCGAAATGTCTTGTAACCGGGATTCCGAGTCTGATCGGGTCTTCCCGCTAGAAGGAATATCCTTCGTTGACCGTGAGAGCTTGTGATGGTCTAAGTTGGGACACCCCTGCAGGGATTTGAACTTTCGAAAGCCGTGCCCACGGTTATGGGCAGATGGGAATTTGTTAATGTCCAGTTGCAGAAAACCTGAAGTTGACCTTAATTAAAATACATCAACCGCGTGTGTTACCGTGATGGTCTCTTTCCGGCGGAGTCCGGGAAGTGAACACAGTGTTGGAGTAATGTTTCACGTAGGTTGTTCTAGGATCACTTCTTGATCATAGTTGCTCGACCGTGCTTTTGTTTTCTCTTCTCGCTCTCCTTTGCGAATATGTTAGCCACCATATATGCTAGTCGCTTGCTGCAGCTCCACCATCATACCTTTACCCTACCTATAAGCTTAAATAGTCTTGATCGCGAGGGTGTGGGATTGCTGAGTCCCCGTGACTCACAGATACTTCCAAAACCAGCTTGCAGGTGCCGATGAGTTCGTGCAGATGACTCAACCAAGCTCAGGAGGAGCTCGATGAAGATCTTGTCCTTTGTGTTGTTTCGTTCTAGTTGATCAGTAGTGGAGCCCAGTTGGGGTCGATCGGGGATCTGTGTAGCATTTGGGGTAGTCTTCTTTTATTTTGGTTCCGTAGTCGGACCTTGATTGTATCTGGTTAATGTAATGCTTTATTCATGTATTTGTGTGAAGTGGCGATTGTAAGCCAACTATGTATCTTTTCCCTTATGTATTACATGGGCTGTGTGAAGATTACCTCACTTGCGACATTGCTTTCAATGTGGTTATGCCTCTAAGTTGTGCTTCGACACTTGGGAGATATAGCCGCATCGGGGGCGTTACAGATGATCCCTTTTTAAAATTTCAAGAAAGTGTCCCCCCTAACTGGGCACCATTGCGAAGGTTCGTTGTTTCGAAGCACCATGTGATGATCGGGTGTGATAGATTCTAACGTTCGCATACAACGGGTGTAAGCCAGATTTACACATGTGAAACACTTAGGTTGACTTGATGAGCCTAGCATGTAGAGACATGGCCTCGGAACACGGAAGACCGAAAGGTCGAACATGAGTCGTATAGTGGATACGATCAACATGAAGATGTTCACCAATGATGACTAGTCCGTCTCACGTGATGATCGGACACGGCCTAGTTGACTCGGATCATGTATCACTTAGATGACTAGAGGGATGTCTATCTAAGTGGGAGTTCATTGAATAATTTGATTAGATGAACTTAATTATCATGAACATAGTCAAAAGGTCTTTGCAAATTATGTCGTAGCTCACGCTTTGGTTCTATTGTTTTAGATATGTTCCTAGAGAAAATTTAGTTAAGAGTTGAGAGTAGCAATTATGCGGACTGGGTCCGTGAACTGAGGATTGTCCTCATTGCTGCACAGAAGGGCTATGTCCTTAATGCACCGTTCAGTGTGTTGAACCTCGAGCATCGTTTGTAGATGTTGGGAAACATCTGACATACACGTTTTGATGACTACGTGATAGTTCAGTACGTAATACTAACGGTTTAGAATTGTGGCACCAAAGACGTTTTTGAAACATCGCAAAACATATGAGATGTTCCAAACACTGAAATTGGAATTTCAGACTAGTGCCCACGTCAAGAGGTATGAGACCTCTGACAAGTTTCTTAAGCCTGCAAACTAAGGGAGAAAAGCTCAATCGTTGAGCATGTGCTCAGATTGTCTGAGTACTACAATCGCTTGAATCGAGTGGGAGTTAATCTTCCAGATGAAATAGTGATGATTCTCCATAGTCACTGCCACTAAGCTATTGGAGCTTCGTGATGAGCTATAACATATCAGGGATAGACATGATGATCCTTGAGCAACTCGCGATGTTTGACACCGCGAAAGTAGAAATCAAGTAGGAGCATCAATTGTTGATGGTTAAACCACTAGTTTCAAGAAGGGCAAGGGAAAGAATGGATACTTCATGAGATGGCAAATTAGTTGCTGCTCTAGAGAAGAAACCCAAGGTTGAACCAAACCCGAGACTAAGTGCTTCTGTAATAAGGGGAACGGTCACTGAAGCAGAACCACCCTAGATACTTGGTAGATGAGAAGGCTGGCAAGGTTGACAGAAGTATGTATTGAACATACATTATATTAAATGTGTACTTTACTAGTACTCCTAGTAGCAGCAGGGTATTAGATACCGGTTCGGTTGCTAAGTGTTAGTAACTCGAAATAAAAGGCTACGGAATAAACGGAGACTAGCTAAAGGTGATATGACGATATGTGTTG
This sequence comes from Triticum urartu, assembly GCF_003073215.2. NCBI lineage: Eukaryota > Viridiplantae > Streptophyta > Magnoliopsida > Poales > Poaceae > Triticum > Triticum urartu. The sequence continues at coordinate 513,545,879 of NC_053027.1, read as the reverse complement.
GAAGTGTTTCCAAGGTTGATGTGATCAAACATCGCACGCTCCCTCTACCATCGAGATTGGTGTTAAACCAAAATAATTGTTATTTGGTGTTTGCGTTGAGCATAGACATGATTGGATTATGTTTATCGCCACACAGTTATTCATTTAAGGAGAATAATGGTTACTCTGTTTATTTGAATAATACCTTCAATGGTCTTGCACCTAAAATGAATGGTTTATTGAATCTCGATCGTAGTGATACACATGTTCATGCCAAAAGATATAAGATAGTAATGATAGTACCACGTACTTGTGGCACTGCCATTTGAGTCATGTTGGTATAAAACGCATGAAGAAGCTCCATGTTGATGGATCTTTGGTCTCACTCGTTTTGAAAAGATTGAGACATGCGGACCGTGTCTATTGGTAGATATGCATGAAGAAACTCCATGCAGATGGATCGTTTGGACTCACTTGATTTTGAATCACTTGAGACATGCAAATCATACCACATGGGCAAGATGACTGAAAGGCCTCATTTTTAGTAAGATGGAACAAGAAAGCAACTTGTTGGAAGTAATACATTTGGATGTGTGCAGTCCAATGAGTGCTGAGGCATGCAGTGAATATCGTTATGTCCTTACTTCACAGATGATTCGAGTAGATGCTGAGTATATTTACTTGATGAAACACAAGTCTGAATTATTGAAAGGTTCAAGTAATTTTAGAGTGAAGTTGAAGATCGTCGTGACAAGAGGATAAAATGTTATGATATGATCATAGAGATGAATATCTGAGTTACGAGTTTGGCACACAATTAAGACATTATGGAAATTGTTTCACGACTAATACCGCCTGGACCACCATAGTGTGATGGTGTGTCCGAACATCACAACTGCACCCTATTGGATATGGTGCATACCATGATGTCTCTTATCGAATTACCACTATCGTTTATGGGTTAGGTATTAGAGACAACTGCACTCACTATAAATAGGGCACCACACAATTCCGTTGAGACGACACCGTATGAACTATGGTTTAGAGAAACCTAAGCTGTCGTTTCTTAAAAGTTTGGGGCTGCGATGCTTATGTGAAAAAGTTTCAGGCTGATAAGCTCGAACCCAAAGCGGATAAATGCATCTTCATAGAATACCCAAAAATAGTTGGGTATACCTCCGATTTCAGATCCGGAAGCAAAAGTGATTGTTTCTAGAAACGGGTCCTTTCTCGAGGAAAAGTTTCTCTCGAAAGAATTGAGTGGGAGGATGGTGGAGACTTGATGAGGTTATTGAACCGTCACTTCAACTAGTGTGTAGCAGGGCACAGGAAGTTGTTCCTGTGGCACCTACACCAGTTGAAGTGAAAGCTTATGATAGTGATCATGAAACTTCGGATCAAGTCACTACCAAACCTCATAGGTCGACAAGGATGTGTACTACTTCAGAGTGGTACGTAATCCTGTCTCAGAAATCATGTTGCTAGACAACAATGAACCTACGAGCTATGGAGAAGCGATGGTGGGCCCGGATTCCGACGAATGGCTCGAGGCCATAAAATCCGAGAGAGGAACCATGTATAAAACAAAGTATAGACTTTGAAAGAACTACTTGATGGTCGTAAGGCTGTTGGGTGCAGATGGATTTTAAAAGGAAGATAGACAATAATGGTAAGTGTCACCATTAAGAAAGCTCGACTTGTCGTTAAGATGTTTCCCGACAAGTTCAAGGAGTTGACCACGATGAGACTTTCTCACTCGTTGCGATGCTAAGAGTCTGTTGGAATTATGTTAGTAGTTACTGCATTATTTATGAAATCTTGCAGATAGGATGTCAAAACATTGTTTCCTCGATGTTTTTCTTGAGGAAAGGTTGTATGTGATACAACCAGAAGGTTTTGTCAATCCTGAAAGATTCTAACAAGTATTCAAAGCTCCAGCAATCCTTCTAAGGACTGGAGTAAGCATCTCGGAGTTGGAATGTACGCTTTGATGAGATGATCAAAGATTTTGGGTTTATACAAAGTTTATGAGAAACTTGTATTTCCAAAGAAGTGAGTGGGAGCACTATAGAATTTTTGATGAGTATATGTTGTTAACATATTGTTGATAAAAATGATGTAGAATTTCTGGAAAGCATGCAGGGTTATTTGAAAAGTGTTTTTCAATGGAAAACCTGAATTAAACTACTTGAATATTGAGCATCAAGATCTATAAGGATAGATCAAAAATGCTTAATAGTACTTTCAAATGAATACATACCGTGACAAGATTTTGAAGGAGTTCAAAATAGATCGGCAAAGAAGGAGTTCTTGGTTGTGTTATAAGGTATGAGTATTGAGTAAGACTCAAGACCTGACCACGGCAGAATAGAGAGAAAGGACGAAGGTCGTCCCCTATGCTTTAGGCATAGGCTCTACAATATGCTATGTTGTGTACCGCACCTGAAGTGTGCCAAGCCATGAGTCAGTCAAGGGGTACAAGTGTGATCTAGGAATGGATCACAGGACAACGGTCAAGGTTATTCTTAGTAACTAGTGGACTAAGGAATTTTCTCGATTATGGAGGTGGTAAAGGAGTTTGTCATAAAGGGTTACGCCGATGCAATCTTTGACACTAATCTGGATAATTCTGAGTAGTAAACCGGATTCATATAGTAAAACAGTTATTTGGAATAGCTCCAAATGGAGCATGGTAGCTGCATCTACAAGATGACATAGAGATTTGTAAAGCACACACGGATCTGAAAGGTTCAGACCCATTGACTATAACATCTCTCACAAGCATAACATGATCAAACCCATAACTCACTGAGTGTTAATCACATGGTAATGTGAACTAGATTATTGACTCTAGTAAACTCTTTGGGTGTTAGTCACATGGGGATGTGACCTTGAGTGTTAATCACATAGCGATGTGAACTGGATTATTGACTCTAGTGCAAGTGGGAGACTATTGGAAATATGCCCTAGAGGCAATAATAAATTAGTTATTATTATATTTCCTTGTTCATGATAATCGTTTATTATCCATGCTAGAATTGTATTGATAGGAAACTCAGATACATGTGTGGATACATAGACAACACCATGTCCCTAGTAAGCCTCTAGTTGACTAGCTCGTTGATCAATAGATGGTTATGGTTTCCTGACCATGGACATTGGATGTCGTTGATAACAGGATCACATCATTAGGAGAATGATGTGATGGACAAGACCCAATCCTAAGCCTAGCACAAGATCGTGTAGTTCGTATGCTAAAAGCTTTTCTAGTGTCAAGTATCATTTCCTTAGACCATGAGATTGTGCAACTCCCGGATACCGTAGAAATGCTTTGGGTGTACCAAACGTCACAACGTAACTGGGTGGCTATAAAGGTGCGCTACGGGTATCTCTGAAAGTGTCTGTTGGGTTGGCACGAATCGAGACTGGGATTTGTCACTCCGTGTAAACGGAGAGGTATCTTTAGGCCCACTCGGTAGGACATCATCATAATGTGCACAATGTGACCAAGGAGTTGATCACGGGATGATGTGTTACGGAACGAGTAAAGAGACTTGCCGGTAACGAGATTGAACGAGGTATCGGGATACCGATGATCGAATCTCGGGCAAGTATCGTACCGATAGACAAAGGGAATTGAATACGAGATTGATTGAATCCTCGACATCGTGGTTCATCCGATGAGATCATCGTGGAGCATGTGGGAGCCAACATGGGTATCTAGATCCCGCTGTTGGTTATTGACCGAAGAGTTGTCTCGGTCATGTCTACATGTCTCCCGAACCCGTAGGGTCTACACACTTAAGGTTCGGTGACGCTAGGGTTGTAGAGATATTAGTATGCGGTAACCCGAAAGTTGTTCGGAGTCCCGGATGAGATCCCGGACGTCACAAGGAGTTGCGGAATGGTCCGGAGGTGAAGATTTATATATAGGAAGTCCAGTTTCGGCCATCAGGAAAGTTTCGGTGGTAATCGGTATTGTACCGGGACCACCGGAAGGGTCCCAGGGGTCCACCGGGTGGGGCTACCTATCCTGGAGGGCCCCATAGGCTGAAGTGGGAGGGGAACCAGCCCCTGGTGGGCTGGTGCGCCCCCCATGGGCCTCCCCCTGCGCCTAGGGTTGGAAACCCTAGGGGTGGGGGCGCCCCACCTGACTTGGGGGGCAAGTCCCCCCCTTGGCCACTGCCCCCCCTTGGAAATTGGATCTCCTAGGGCCGGCGCCCCCCTAGGGGTCCTATATATAGTGGGGGGAGGGCAGCCACACCCAAGTCCTTGGCGCCTCCCTCTCCCTCCGTGACACCTCTCCCTCTCGTTGGTGCTTGGCGAAGCCCTGCCGAGATCCCGCTGCTTCCACCACCACGCCGTCGTGTTGCTGGATCTCCATCAACCTCTCCTCTCCCCTTGCTGGATCAAGAAGGAGGAGACGTCTCTCCGTTCCGTACGTGTGTTGAACGCGGAGGTTCCGTCCGTTCGGCGCTAGGATCATCGGTGATTTGGATCACGATGAGTACGACTCCATCAACCCCGTTCTCTTGAACGCTTCCGCTTAGCGATCTTCAAGGGTATGAAGATGCACTCCCTCTCCCTCGTTGCTAGATGACTCCATAGATTGATCTTGGTTATGCGTAGAAAATTTTAAAATTCTGCTACGTTCCCCAACAACACTATTATCAGCGTCTGTCTTCCTCTTGAAGATCCATTTAATTTCATTGGCTTGCCGATCTTTGGGCAAGTCTATCAAAGTCCATACTTTGTTCTTATACATGGATATCATCTCAGATTTCATGGCCTCAAGCCATTTCGCAGAATCTGGGCTCATCATCGCTTCCTCATAGTTCGTAGGTTCGTCATGGTCAAGTAACATGACCTCCAGAATAGGATTATCGTACCACTCTGGTGTGGATCTCACTCTGGTTTACCTACAAGGTTCGGTAGTAACTTGATCTGAAGTTACATGATCATCATCATTAGCTTCCTCACTATTTGGTGTAGTAGTCACAGGAATAGATTTCTGTGATGAACTACTTTGCAATAAGGGAGCAGGTACAGTTACCTCATCAAGTTCTACTTTCCTCCCACTCACTTCTTTCGAGAGAAACTCCTTCTCTAGAAAGGATCCATTCTCAGCAACGAATATCTTGCCTTCGGATCTGTGATAGAAGTTGTACCCAACAGTTTCTTTTGGGTATCCTATGAAGATTTACTTCTCCGATTTGGGTTCGAGCTTATCATGTTGAAACTTGTTCACATAAGCATCGCAGTCCCAAACTTTAAGAAACGACAGCTTAGGTTTCTCCCCAAACGACAGTTCATACATTGTCATCTCCACGGATTCAGATGGTGCCTTATTTAACATGAATGTAGCTGTCTCTAATGCATAACCCCAAAACGATAGTGGTAGATCGGCAAGAGACATCATAGATCGCACTATATCTAATAAAGTACGGTTATGACGTTCGGACACACCATTACACTATGGTGTTCCAAGTGGCGTGAGTAGTGAAACTATTTCACATTGTTTTAACTGAAGGCCAAACTCGTAACTCAAATATTTTACTTCTGCGATCATATCGTAGAAACTTTTATTTTTGTTACGATGATTCTCCACTTCACTCTGAAATTCTTTGAACTTTTCAAATATTTCAGACTTGTGTTTCATCAAGTAGATATACTCATATCTGCTCAAATCATCTGTGAAGATCAGAAAATAATGATACCTGCCGCGAGCCTCAATATTCATCGGAACACATACATCAGTATCTATGATTTCCAACAAATCTGTTGCTCGCTCCATTGTTCCGGAGAATGGAGTCTTAGTCATCTTGCCCATGAGGCATGGTTCGCAAGCATCAACTGATTCATAATCGAGTGATTCCAAAAGCCCATCAGCATGGAGTTACTTCATGCACTTTACACCAATATGACCTAAACGGCAGTGCCACAAATAAGTTGCACTATCATTATTAACTTTGCATCTTTTGGCTTCAATATTATGAATATGTGTATCACTACGATCAAGATCCAATGAACCATTTTCATTGGGTGTATAACCATAGAAGGTTTTATTCATGTAAATAGAACAACAATTATTCTCTAACTTAAATGAATAACTATATTGCAAAAAATGATCAAATCATATTAATGCTCAACGCAAACACCAAATAACATTTATTTAGGTTCAACACTAATCCCGAGAGTATAGGGAGTGTGCGATGATGATCATATCAATCTTGGAACCACTTCCAACACACATCGTCACTTCACCCTTGACTAGTCTCTGTTCATTCTGCATCTCCCGTTTCGAGTTACTACTCTTAGCAACTAAACCAGTATCAAATACCGAGGGGTTGCTACGAACACTAGTTAAATACACATCAATAATCTGTATATCAAATATACCTTTGTTCACTTTGCCATCCTTCTTATCCGCCAAATACTTGGGGCAGTTCCGCTTGCAGTGACCAGTCCCTTTGCAGTAGAAGCACTTAGTCTCAGGCTTAGGTACAGACTTGGGTTTCTTCTCCCGAGCAGCAACTTGCTTGCTTTTCTTCTTGAAGTTCCCCTTCTTCCCTTTGCCCTTTTCTTGAAACTAGTGGTCTTGTCAACCATCAACACTTGATGCTTTTCTTGATTTCTACCTTTGTTGATTTCAGCATCACGAAGAGCTTGGGAATTGTTTTCGTCATCCCTTGCATACTATAGTTCATCACGAAGTTCTACTAACTTGGTGATGGTGACTAGAGAATTCTGTCAATCACTATTTTATCTGGAAGATTAACTTCCACTTGATTCAAGCGATTGTAGTACCCAGACAATCTGAGCACATGCTCACTGCTTGAGCTATTCTCCTCCATCTTTTAGCTATAGAACTTGTTGGAGACTTCATATCTCTCAACTCGGGTATTTGCTTGAAATGTTAACTTCAACTCCTAGAACATCTCATATGGTCCATGACGTTCAAAACGTCTTTGAAGTCCCGATTCTAAGCCGTTTAAGCATGGTGCACTAAACTATCAAGTAGTCATCATATTGAGCTAGCCAAATGTTCATAACGTCTGTATCTGCTCTTGCAATAGGTCTGTCACCTAGCGGTGCATCAAGGACATAATTCTTCTGTGCAGCAATGAGGATAAACCTCAGATCACGGATCCAATCCGCATCATTGCTACTAACATCTTTCAACTTAGTTTTCTCTACGAACATATAAAAATTAAACGGGGAGCAACATCGCGAGCTATTGATCTACAACATAGATATGCTAATACTACCAGTACTAAGTTCATGAAAAATTAAAGTTCAATTAATCATATTACTTAAGAACTCCCACTTAGATAGACATCCCTTTAATCATCTAAGTGATCACGTGATCCAAATCAACTAAACCATAACCGATCATCACGTGAAATGGAGTAGCTTTCAATGGTGAACATCACTATGTTGATCATATTTACTATATGATTCACGCTCGACCTTTCGGTCTCAATGTTCCGAGGCCATATCTGCATATGCTAGGCTCGTCAAGTTTAACCTGAGTATTCTGCGTGTGCAAAACTGGCTTGCACCCATTGTAGATGGACGTAGAGCTTATCACACCCGATCATCACGTGGTGTCTGGGCATGACGAACTTTGGCAACAATGCATACTCAGGGAGAACACTTTTTATCTTGAAATTTAGTGAGAGATCATCTTATAATGCTACCGTCAATCAAAGCAAAATAAGATGCATAAAAGATAAACATCACATGCAATCAAAATATGTGACATGATATGGCCATCATCATCTTGTGCCTTTGATCTCCATCTCCAAAGCATCGTCATGATTTCCATCATCACCGGCATGACACCATGATCTCCATCATCTTGATCTATATGAATGTGTCATCACATGGTCATCTCGCCAACTATTGCTCTTGCAACTATTGCTATCGCATAGCGATAAATTAAAGCAATTATTTGGCGCTTGCATCTTATGCAATCTTATGAAATAAAGAGACAACCATAAGGCTTCTGCCAGTTGCCGATAACTTCAACAAAACATGATCATCTTATACAACAACTTATATCTCATCACGTCTTGACCATATCACATCACAACATGCCTTGCAAAAAAAAGTTAGACGTCCTCCACTTTGTTGTTGCAAGTTTTACGTGGCTGCTACGGGCTTAGCAAGAACCGTTCTTACCTATGCATCAAAACCACAACGATAGTTTGTCAAGTTGGTGCTGTTTTAACCTTCTCAAGGACCGGGCGTAGCCACACTCGGTTCAACTAAAGTTGGAGAAACTAACACCCGCTAGTCACTTGTGTGCATAGCACGGCGGTAAAACGAGTCTCGCGTAAGCGTACGCGTAATGTCGGTCCGGGCCGCTTCATCCAACAATACCGCCGAACCAAAGTGTGACACGCTGGTAAGCAGTATGACTTATATCGCCCACAACTCACTTGTGTTCTAGTCGTGCATATTACATCAATGCATAAAACCTGGCTCGGATGCCACTGTTGGGGAACGTAGTAATTTCAAAATTTTCCTACGCACACGCAAGATCATGGTGATGCATAGAAACGAGAGGGGAGAGTTTTGTCTATGTACCCTCGTAGACCGGCAATGGAAGCGTTGACACAACATAGAGGAAGTAGTCGTACGTCTTCCTGATCCGACCGATCCAAGTACCGAACGCACGGCACCTCCGAGTTTAGCACACGTTCAGCTCGATGACGTTTCGCGAACTCCAATCCAGCAGAGCCTCACGGGAGAGTTCCGTCAGCACAACGGCGTGATGACGGTGATGATGTTGCCACCGATGCAGGGCTTCGCCTAAGCACCGCTACGATATGACCGAGGTGGAATATGGTGGAGGGGGGCACCGCACACGGCTGGGAGAGATCAACAGATCAACTTGTGTGTCTATGGGGTGCCCCCTGGCCACGTATATAAAGGAGTGGAGGAGGGGGAGGGCCGGCCCTCTCTATGGCACTCCCTAGGGGAGTCCTACTCCCACCGGGAGTAGGATTCCCCCTTTCCTAGTAGAACTAGGAGCCCTTCCAAGTAGTAGGAGTAGGAGGGAAGGAAAGGGAAGGGAAAAGGAGAAGGAAGGAAGGGGGCGCCCCCCCTCCCTAGTCCAATTCGGACCAGCCCATGGGGAGGGGTGCGGCCACCCTTTGAAGCCTTTCTCTCCTTTCCCGTATGGCCCATTAAGGCCCAATACGAATTCCTGTAACTCCCCGGTACTCCTGAAAATACCCGAATCACTCGGAACCTTTCCGATGTCCGAATATAGTCGTCCAACATATCAATCTTTGCGTCTCGACCATTTCGAGACTCCTCGTCATGTCCCCGATCTCATCCGGGACTCCAAACTACCTTCGGTACATCAAATCACATAAACTCATAATACAATCGTCACCGAAACTTTAAGCGTGCGGACCCTACGGGTTCGAGAACTATGTAGACATGACCGAGACACGTCTCCGGACAATAACCAATAGCGGAACCTGGATGCTTATATTGGATCCCACATATTCTACGAAGATCTTTATCGGTCAAACCGCATAACAACATACGTTGTTCCCTTTGTCATCGGTATGTTACTTGCCCGAGATTCGATCGTCGGTATCTCAATACCTAGTTCAATCCCGTTACCGGCAAGTCTCTTTACTCGTTCTGTAATACATCATCCCGCAACTAACTTATTAGTTGCAATGCTTGCAAGGCTTTAAGTGATGTGCATTACCGAGAGGGCCCAGAGATACCTCTCCGACAATCGGAGTGATAAATCCCAATCTCGAAATACGCCAACCCAACAAGTACCTTTGGAGACACCTGTAGAGCACCTTTATAATCACCCAGTTACGTTGTGACGTTTGGTAGCACACAAAGTGTTCCTCCGGTAAAACGGGAGTTGCATAATCTCATAGTCATAGGAACATGTATAAGTCATGAAGAAAGCAATAGCAACAAACTAAACGATCAAGTGCTATGCTAACGGAATGGGTCAAGTCAATCACATCATTCTCCTAATGATGTGATCCCGTTAATCAAATGACAACTCATGTCTATGGTTAGGAAACATAACCATTTTTGATCAACGAGCTAGTCAAGTAGAGGCATACTAGTGACACTCTGTTTGTCTATGTATTCACACATGTATTATGTTTCCGGTTAATACAATTCTAGCATGAATAATAAACATTTATCATGATATAAGGAAATAAATAATAACTTTATTATTGCCTCTAGGGCATATTTCCTTCAATACATTGGAGACGTATCACATGTCTTGAATGACTCAAAGTCAGACGAAGTTAGGAGCCAATCATCATGGATCTTCTTCATGCGTTTCGGACTAATGTGTCCAAGCTGGCAATGCTAGAAGTATGTTGGATTTATCTCATTAGGCTTATGCCTCTTGACATTCACGGTATAGACATGTTCCTGTTCTAGATTTAATATAAATAGCCCATCAACAATGGGTGCATAGCCGTGGAACATACCATTCAAATACAATGAACAACCATTGTCCTTTAAATTGAATTCATAACCCTGACTCATCAAGCATGAGGCAGAAATAATGTTCCGACTAAGTGCAGGAATGTAATAACAATTATTCAATTCCAAAATAAATCCAGAAGGAAGCTGGAGCTGCATCGTGCCGACCTCCAACACGGCAACTCTTGCTTTGTTGCCGACCCTGATGTCAATCTCCCCTTGTGCCACACGCCTAGTTCTTACCAGCCCCTGCATCGAGTTGCAAACATGAACAACCGATCCGGTATCAAATACCCAAGAGCTGCTAGGTATGTCAACAAGGTAAATGTCTATAACATATGCAACAAGTGTACCTTTGCCCGAAGAAGCATTTCCGTCCTTATTGCCATGCTCTGCAAGCCACTTGCTACAGTTCCTGTTCCAGTGACCGGTCTCCTTGCAATGATAGCAAATGGTCTTCGAGTTCGGTGCAGACTTCGGCGTAGCGGTGGAGGTTACCGTCTCCGTGCCCTTTGCCTTAGCCTTTTTCTTGGACCAACTCTTCTTGAACTTAGCCAATTTCTGCACCATCAACACTTTATGTGTGCCTTTCTTAACATCTTGCTCTGCCACTTTGAGCATCCCATGCAATTTAGTGAGCTTCTTATCCATGCCATGCATATGATAGTTCGAGATGAACGTCCCATAGCTGGGTGGAAGAGAACCCAGAATTGCATCAGTAGCCAGCTCATCCAAGAGCAGGAAGCCAAAACGATCCAAAGCTTGCACATATCTGATCATCTTGATCACATATGGGATCAGTGGATCACCTTCCTTCAGCTTGCAATCCATCAAGGATCGCCAGACATTGAACCTTTTGGTCCTAGCCTATGTCTGGAACATGCTCTTAAGACTCTCGATCATATCGTAAGTCTCAACATTTTCGAAATGCTGTTGCAAATCGGGCTCCATACAAGCCAGCATCAGAAAGTTGATCTCCATTGATTCATCAACGAGTTTATGATAGGCATTCTTAGCTGTGGCACTAGCATTATCGGCAGTTTCCTCTGGAAGTGGGTCCTCTAGAACTTGTTCCTTTTTATCATGCTTGAGAACAATTCTCAGATTTCTATACCAGGTGGTAAAGTTTGTTCCATTCAGCTCATCCTTTTCTAAAATTGATTTCAATGCAAAATTGAGTTGAGCAGGTGGTGCCATTGATCTATAATAGAAAATATGCAGTCACTAAGCAATACGCTTATGTAGAGTAATTCAAGTCTAAACAAAAATACTCCCACTGAAGTCGGCATCCCTCCGCAAACTCTCAGTGATTCAGGATCCGACTAGCACATGCGACTAAAGGAAATATGCCCTAGAGGCAATAATAAAGTTGTTATTTATATTTCCTTACATCATGATAAATGTTTATAATTCATGCTAGAATTGTATTAACCGGAAACTTAGTACATGTGTGAATACATAGACAAACAGAATGTTACTGGTATGCCTCTACTAGACTAGCTTGTTGAATCAATGATGGTTATGTTTCCTAACCATAGACATGAGTTGTCATTTGATTAACAGGATCACATCATTAGAGAATGATGTGATTGACTTGACCCATCCGTTAGCTTAGCACGATGATCGTTTAGTTTATTGCTATTGCTTTCTCCATAACTTATACATGTTCCTATGACTACGAGATCATGCAACTCATGAATACCGGCGGAACACTAAGTGTGCTATCAAATGTCACAACGTAACTGGGTGACTATACAGATGCTCTACAGGTGTCTTCGATGGTGTTTGTTGAGTTGGCATAGATCGAGATTAGGATTTGTCACTCCGAGTATCGGAGAGGTATCTCTGGGCCCTCTCGGTAATGCACGTCACTATAAGCCTTGCAAGCAATGTGACTAATGAGTTAGCTACGGGATGATGCATTACGGAATGAGTAAAGAGACTTGCCGGTAACGAGATTGAACTAGGTATTAAGATACCGACGATCGAATCTCGGGCAAGTAACATACCGATGACAAAGGGAACAATATATGTTGTTGTTCGGTTTGACCGATGAAGATGTTCGTAGAATATGTAGGAACCAATATGAGCATTCTGGTTCCACTATTGGTTATTGACCGGAGATGAGTCTCGGTCATGTCTACATAGTTCTCGAACCCATAGGGTCCATACGCTTAACTTTTGGTATTATACATTTATGTGTTTTGATGTACCGAAGGTAGTTCAGAGTCCCGAATATGATCACGGACATGATGAGGAGTCTCGAAATGTTCAAGTCATAAAGATTGATATATTGGACGGCTATATTCGGACACCGGAAGTGTTCCGGGTGATTTCGGAGAAAACCGGAGTGCCGGAGGGTTACCGGAACCCCCCCCCCCACTGGGGGAACTAATGGGCCACATGGGCCTTAGTGGAGAAAGAGGGCCGGCCAAGGCAGGGCCGCATGCCCCCTCCCCCTCTAGTCCGAATTGGACTAGGGAAGGGGGGGCGGCGCCCCCTTTCCTTCTCCCTTCTCCTCCTTCCTTTCCCCTTCCTCCTCCTAGTTGGACTAGGAAAGGGGGAGTCCTACTCCTACTAGGAGGAGGACTCCTCCCCTCCTTGGCGCGTGATAACCCACAAGTATAGGGGATCGCAACAGTTTTCGAGGGTAGAGTATTCAACCCAAATTTATTGATTCAACACAAGGGAGCCAAAGAATATTCTCAAGTATTAGCAGCTCAGTTGTCAATTCAACCACACCTGGAAACTTAATATCTGCAACAAAGTGTTTAGTAGCAAAGTAAGATGATAGTAGTGGTAACGGTAGCAAAAGTGATATTTTTTGTTTTATAGTGATTGTAACAGTAGCAATGGAAAAGTAAATAAGCCAAGAACAATATAAGAAAAGCTCGTAGGCATTGGATCGGTGATGGAGAATTATGTCGGATGCGATCAATCATGCAACAGTTATAACATAGGGTGACACAGAACTAGCTCCAGTTCATCAATGTAATGCAGGCATGTATTCCGAATATAGTCATACGTGCTTATGGAAAAGAACTTGCATGACATCTTTTATCCTACCCTCCCGTGGCAGCGGGGTCCTATTGGAAACTAGGGGATATTAAGGCCTCCTTTTAATAGAGTACCGGACCAAAGCATTAACACTTAGTGAATACATGAACTCCTGAATCTATGGTCATCACCGGTAAGTATCCCGATTATTGTCACTTCGGGGTTAACGGATCATAACACATAATAGGTGACTATAGACTTGCAAGATAGGATCAAGAACTCTCATATTCATGAAAACATAATAGGTTCAGATCTGAAATCATGGCACTCGGGCCCTTGTGACAAGCATTAAGCATAGCAAAGTCATAGCAACATCAATCTCAGAACATAATGGATACTAGGGATCCAACCCTAACAAAACTAACTCGATTACATGATAAATCTCATCCAACCCATCACCGTCCAGCAAGCCTACGATGGAATTACTCACGCACGGCGGTGAGTATCATGAAATTGGTGATGGAGGAAGGTTGATGATGACGATGGCGACGGATTCCCCTCTCTGGAGCCCCGAGCGGACTCTAGATCAGCCCACCCGAGAGAGATTAGGGCTTGGCGGCGGCTCCGTATCGTAAAACACGATGAATCCTTCTCTCCATTTTTTTCTCCCTGAACGTGAATATATGGAGTTGGAGTTGAGGTCGGTGGAGCTTCAGGGGGCCCACGAGGCAGGGGGCGCGCCCCCACCCTCGTGGACAGGGTGTGGGCCCCCCCTGACATGTATCTTTTCGCCAGTATTTTTTATATATTCCAAAAATAATCTCCGTTGATTTTCAGGTCATTCCGAGAACTTTTATTTCTTTACAAAAATGACACCATGGCAATTCTGCTGAAAACAGCGTCATTCCGGGTTAGTTCCATTCAAATCATGCAAGTTAGAGTCCAAAACAAGGGCAAAAGTGTTTGGAAAAGTAGATACGACAGAGACGTATCAGCGCGCCCCAAGGGCATGCCGGCCTCCCCCTTGCTCCTTTATATACGGGGGCAGGGGGCACCCTAGAACACACAAGTTGATCATTGATCCCTTAGCCGTGTGCGGTGCTCTCCCCACCATAATCCACCTCGGTCATATCGTCGTAGTGCTTAGGCGAAACCCTGCGCCGATAGCTTCATCATCACTGTCATCACGCCGTTGTGCTGACGAAGCTCTCCCTCGACACTCAGCTGGATCGAGAGTTCGTGGGAACGTCACCGAGCTGAACGTGTGCAGATCCTGGAGGTGTCATACTTTCGGTACTAGGATCGGTCGGATCGTGAAGACGTATGACTACATCAACCGCGTTGTCATAACGCTTCCGCTTACGGTCTACGAGGGTACGTGGACAACACTCTTCCCTATCGTTGCTATGCATCACCATGATAGATCTTGCGTGTGCGTAGGATTTTTTGAAATTACTGCGTTTCCCAATAGTGGCATCCGAGCCAAGTCTATGCGTAGATGTTATATGCATGAGTAGAACACAAAGGAGTTGTGGGCGTGGGTATATACATATTGCTTGTTGTCACTAGTTGATTCTTGATTCGGTGATATTGTTGGATGAAGCAACCCAGACCAACATTACGCGTACGCTTACGCGAGACTGGTTCTACCAACGTGCTTCGCACACAGGTGGTTGGTGGGTGTCAGTTTCTCCAACTTTAGTTGAATCAGATTCAATGAACAGGGTTCTTTCTGAAGATCAAAAAGCAATAACTATACCGCATTGTGGTTTTTGATGCGTAGTTAAGAACGGTTCTTGCTCAGCCCATAGCAGCCACGTAAAACTTGCAACAACAAAGTAGAGGACGTCTAACTTGTTTTTGCAGGGCATGTTGTGATGTGATATGGTCAAGACATGATGCTAAATTTTTATTGTATGAGATGATCATGTTTTGTAACACAGTTATCGGCAATTCGCAGGAGCCATATGGTTGTCGCTTTATTGTATGAAATGCAATCGCCATGTAATTGCTTTACTTTATCACTAAGCGGTAGCGATAGTCGTAGAAGTAATAGTTAGCGAGACGACAATGATGCTTCGATGGAGATCAAGGTGTCAAGCTGGTGACGATGGTGATCATGACGGTGCTTTGGAGATGGAGATCAAAGGCACAAGATGATGATGGCCATATCATATCACTTATATTGATTGCATCTGATGCATCTTATTTTGCTTAGTTCGGCGGTAGCATTATAAGATGATCTCTCACTAAATTTCAAGGTACAAGTGTTCTCCCTAAGTATGCACCGTTGCTACAGTTCGTCATGCCGAGACACCACGTGATGATCGGGTGTGATAAGCTCTACATTCACATACAACGGGTGCAAGCCAGTTTTGCACATGCAGAATACTCGGGTTAAACTTGACGAGCCTGGCATATGCAGATATGGCCTTGGAACACTGAGACTGAAAGGTCGAGCATGAATCATATAGTAGATATGATTAGCATAGTGATGCTCACCATTGAAAACTACTCCATCTCACGTGATGATTGGACATGGTTTAGTTGATATGGGTCACGTGATCACTTAGATGATTAGAGGGATGTCTATCTAAGTGGGAGTTCTTAAGTAATTTGATTAATTGAAATTTAATTTATCATGAACTTTCTACCTGATAGTATTTTGCATGTCTATGTTGTTGTAGATAGATGGCCCATGCTGTTGTTCCGTTGAATTTTAATGCGTTCCTAGAGAAAGCTAAGTTGAAAGATGATGGTAGCAATTACATGGACTGGGTCCGTAACTTGAGGATTATCCTCATTGCTGCACAGAAGAATTACATCCTGGAAGCACCACTAGGTGCCAAACCCGTTGCAAGAGCAACGCCAGATGTTGTGAACACCTGGCGGGGCAAACCGGGACTTCAACGATGTTGTCATGGTGCATATGAGATGTTTCAGGAGTTGAAGTTAATATTTCAAGCAAATGTCCGGATTGAGAGATATGAAGTCTGTAATAAGTTCTACAACTGCAAAATGGAGGAGAATAGTTCTGTTAGTGAACATATACTCAGAATGTTTGGGTACCACAACCACTTGACTCAGCTGGTAGTTAATATTCCTGATGATAGTGTCATTGACAGAGTTCTTCAATCACTGCCACCAAGCTACAAGAGCTTTGTGATGAACTATAATATGCAAGGGATGGATAAGACAATTCCCGAGCTCTTCGCAATGCTAAAAGCTGCTGAGGTAGAAATCAAGAAGGAGCATCAAGTGTAGATGGTCAACAAGACCACCAGTTTCAAGAAAAATGGTAAAGGGAAGAAGGGGAACTTCAAGAAGAACAACAAGCCAGTTGCTACTCAAGTGAAGAAACCCAAGTCTAGACCTAAGCCTGAGACTGAGTGCTTCTACTGCAAAGGAACTGGTCACTGGAAGCGGAACTGCCCCAAGTATCTGGCGGAGAAGAAGGATGGCAAAGTGAAAGGTATATTTGATATACATGTTATTGATGTTTACCTTACTAATGCTCGTAGTAGCGCCTGGGTATTTGATACTGGTTCTGTTGGTAATATTTGTAACTCGAAACAGGGGCTACGGATTAAGCGGAGATTGGCTAAGGACGAGGTGACGGTGCGCGTGGGAAATGGTTCCAAAGTCGATGTGATCGCCGTCGGCACGCTACCTCTACATCTACCTTCGAGATTAGTTTTAGACCTAAATAATTGTTATTTGGTTCCAGTGTTGAGCATGAACATTATATCTGGATCTTGTTTGATGCGAGACGGTTATTCATTTAAATCAGAGAATAATAGTTGTTCTATTTATATGAGTAATATCTTTTATGGTCATGCACCATTGATGAGTGGTCTATTTTTACTAAATCTTGATAGTAGTGATACACATGTTCATAGTATTGAAGCCAAAAGATGAAGAGTTGATAATGATAGTGCAACTTATTTGTGGCACTGCCGTTTGGGTCATATTGGTGTAAAGTGCATGAAGAAACTCCATTCTGATGGACTTCTGGAATCACTTGATTATGAATCACTTGGTACTTGCGAACCATGCCTCATGGGCAAGATGACTAAAACTCTGTTCTCTGGAACAATGGAGCGAGCAACAGAGTTATTGGAAATCATACATACTGATGTATGTGGTCCAATGAACATTGAGGCTCGTGGCGGATATCGTTATTTTCTCACCTTCACAAATGATTTGAGCAGATATGGGTATATCTACTTAATGAAACGTATGTCTGAAACATTTGAAAAGTTCAAAGAATTTCAGAGTGAAGTGGAAAATCATCGTAACAAGAAAATAAAGTTTCTACGATCTGCTCGTGGAGGAGAATATTTGAGTTACAAGTTTGGTCTTCATTTGAAACAATGCAGAATAGTTTCACAACTCACGCCACCCGGAACACCACAGCGTAATGGTGTGTCCGAACATCGTAATCGTACTTTACTAGATATGGTGCGATCTATGATGTCTCTTACTGATTTACCGCTATCGATTTGGGGTTATTCTTTAGAGACAGCTGCATTCACGTTAAATAGGGCACCATCTAAATCCGTTGAGACGACACCTTATGAACTGTGGTTTGGCAAGAAACCCAAGTTGTTGTTTCTTAAAGTTTGGGGCTCCGATGCTTATGTGAAAAAGCTTCAACCTGATAAGCTCGAACCCAAATCAGAGAAATTGTCTTCATAGGATACGCAAAGGAGACTATTGGGTACACCTTCTATCACAGATTTGAAGGCAAGATATTCGTTGCTAAGAATGGATCCTTTCTAGAGAAGGAGTTTCTCTCGAAAGAAGTGAGTGGGAAGAAAGTAGAACTTGATGAGGTAATTGTACCTGCTCCCTTATTGGAAAGTAGTTCATCACTCAAATCAGTTCCGGTGATTCCTACACCAGTAAGTGAGGAAGCTAATGATGACAATCATGAAACTTCTGATCAAGTTACTACCAAACCTCGTAGGTCAACCAGAGTAAGATCCGCACCAGAGTGGTACGGTAATCCTATTCTGGAGGTCATGTTACTCGACCATGACGAACCTACGAACTATGAGGAAGCGATGATGAGCCCAGATTCCGCAAAATGGCTTGAGGCCATGAAATCTGAGATGGGATCCATGTATGAGAATAAAGTATGGACTTTGGTTGACTTGCCCGATGATAGGCAGGCCATAGAGAATAAATGGATCTTCAAGAAGAAGACTGACGTTGACGGTAATGTTACTCTCTACAAAGCTCGACTTGTTGCAAAAGGTTTTCGACAAGTTCAAGGAGTTGACTACGATGAGACCTTCTCACCCGTAGTGATGCTTAAGTCCGTCCGAATCATGTTAGCAATTGCCGCATTTTATGATTATGAAATTTGGCAAATGGATGTAAAAAATGCATTCCTTAATGGATATCTTAAAGAAGAGTTGTATATGATGCAACCAGAAGGTTTTGTCGATCCGAAAGGTGCTAACAAAGTGTGTAAGCTCCAGCGATCCATTTATGGCTGGTGCAAGTATCTCGGAGTTGGAATATATGCTTTGATAGTGTGATCAAAGCATATGGTTATATACAGACTTTTGGAGAAGCTTGTATCATGTATGCAATGCTGTGTACCAGACCTGATGTGTGACTTGCTATTAGTTTAGCAGGGAGGTACCAGAGTAATCCAGGAGTGGATCACTGGACTGTTGGGGATCATTGGAGAAATTAAAAAAAATTCTACGCATCACCAAGAGAGGGGAGTGCATCCTCATACCCTTGAAGATAGCAACGAGAGAGAGGGGAGTGCATCCTCATACCCTTGAAGATAGCAACACAGAAGCGTTACAAGAACGCGGATGAGGGAGTCGTACTCATGGCGATTCAGATCGTGGTTGACACTGATCCAAGCGCCGAACAATGGCGCCTCCACGTTCAACACACGTGCAACCCGATGACGTCTCCCACGCCTTGATCCAGCAAGGAGAGAGGGATAGGGTGGGGAAGACAACTCCAGCAGCAGCACGACGGCGTGGTGGTGTTGGAGCAGTGTGGTACTCCGGCAGGGCTTCGCCAAGCGTCGCGGAAGGAGGAGGAGGTGTTGGGGAGGGGGAGGGTTGCGCCTTGGATGTGGTACGGCTGACCTCCCACCTCCCCTCTATTTATAGGGGCAAGGGAGAGGTGGGCGGGCCCCCTCCAGATGGATCTAGAGGGGAGGCGGCGGCCAAGGGGGGAATGCTTGCCCCCCAAGCCAAGGGGGCGCCCCCTTTAGAGTTCCCCCAAACCCTAGGCGCATGGGCCCTAGGGGGTTTGGAGCCCAGCCCACCTAGGGGCTGGTTCCCCCTCCATATTCAGCCCATATGGCCCTCCGGGGTAGGTGGACCCTCCCGGTGGACCCCCGGAACCCTTTCGGTGGTCCCAATACAATACCATAAACCCCCGAACACTTCCAGCGACCGAATAAGGACTTTCCATATATAAATCTTTGTCTCCGGACCATTCCGGAACTCCTCGTTACGTCCGGGATCTCATCCGGGACTTTGAACAACATTCGGTAACCACGTACAAACTTTCCCTATAACCCTAGCATCATCGAACCTTAAGTGTGTAGACCCTACGGGTTCGGGAATCATGCAGACATGACCGAGACATCTCTCCAGCCAATAACCAACAG
Source organism: Triticum urartu (assembly GCF_003073215.2). Lineage (NCBI taxonomy): Eukaryota > Viridiplantae > Streptophyta > Magnoliopsida > Poales > Poaceae > Triticum > Triticum urartu. The sequence goes on along the minus strand of NC_053027.1, from coordinate 513,525,766 downwards.
CGGGATCTGGATACCCATGTTGGCTCCCACATGTTCCACGATGATCTCATCGGATGAACCACCATGTCGAGGATTCAATCAATCCTGTATACAATTCCCTTTGTCAATCGGTATGTTACTTGCCCGAGATTCGATCATTGGTATCCCAATACCTCGTTCAATCTCGTTACCGGCAAGTCACTTTACTCATTCCGTAACACATCATCCCGTGACCAACCCCTTAGTCACATTGAGCTCATTACGATGATGTCTTACCGAGTGGGCCCAGAGATACCTCTCCGTCATACGGATTGACAAATCCCAGTCTCGATTCATGCCAACCCAACAGATACTTTTGGAGATACCCGTAGTGCACCTTTATAGCCACCCAGTTACGTTGTGACGTTTGGCACACCCAAAGCATTCCTACGATATCTGGGAGTTACACAATCTCATGGTCTAAGGAAAAGATACTTGACATTAGAAAAGCTTTAGAAGACGAACTACACGATCTTGCGCTATGCTTAGGATTTGGTCTTGTCCATCACATCATTCTCCTAATGATGTGATCTCGTTATCAATGACATCCAATGCCCATGGTCAGGAAACCGTAACCATCTATTGATCAACGAGCTAGTCAACTAGAGGCTTACTAGGGACATGTTGTGGTCTATGTATTCACGCATGTATTACGATTTCCGGATAACATAATTATAGCATGAACAATAGACAATTATCATGAACAAGGAAATATAATAATAACCATTTTATTATTTCCTCTAGGGCATATTTCTAACAGTCTCCCACTTGCACTAGAGTCAATAATCTAGTTACATTGTGATGAATCGAACACCCATAGAGTTCTGGTGTTGATCATGTTTTGCTCGTGGAAGAGGTTTAGTCAACGGATCTGCGACATTCAGGTCCGTATGCACTTTACAAATATATGTGTCTCCATTTTGAACATTTTCATGAATGGAGTTGAAGCGACGCTTGATATGCCTGGTCTTCTTGTGAAACCTGGGCTCCTTGGCAAGGGCAATGGATCCAGTGTTGTCACAGAAGAGAGTCATCGGGCCCGACGCATTGGGGATAACTCCTAGGTCGGTAATGAACTCCTTCATCCATATTGCTTCATGTGCTGCCTCCGAGGCTGCCATGTACTTCGCTTCACATGTAGATCCCGCCATGACGCTTTGCTTGCAACTGCACCAGCTGACTGCCCCACCATTCAAAATATACACGTATCCGGTTTGTGACTTGGAGCCATCTAGATCTATGTTGAAGCTAGCATCGACGTAACCCTTTACGACGAGCTCTTCGTCACCTCCATAAACAAGAAACATATCCTTAGTCCTTTTCAGGTACTTCAAGATATTCTTGACCGATGTCCAGTGTTCCATGCCGGGATTACTTTGGTACCTTCCTACCAAACTTACGGGAAGGTTTACATCAGGTCTGGTACACAGCATGGCATACATAATAGACCCTATGGCCGAGGCATAGGGGATGACACTCATCTTTTCTCTATTTTCTGCCGTGGTTGGGCATTGAGCCGTGCTCAATATCACACCTTGCAATACAGGCAAGAACCCCTTCTTGGCCTAATCCATATTGAACTTCTTCAATATCTTGTCAAGGTACGTGCTTTGTGAAAGACCAATAAGGCGCCTCGATCTATCTCTGTAGATCTTGATGCCTAATATATAAGCAGCTTCTCCAAGGTCCATCATTGAAAAACACTTATTCAAGTAGGCCTTTATGCTTTCCAAGAATTCTATATCATTTCCCATCAATAGTATGTCATCCACATGTAATACGAGAAATGCTACAGAGCTCCCACTCACTTTCTTGTAAACACAGGCTTCTCCATAAGTCAGTGTAAACCCAAACGCTTTGATCATCTCATCAAATCGAATGTTCCAACTCCGAGATGCTTGCACCAGCCCATAGATTGAGCGTTGGAGCTTGCACACCTTGTCAGCATTCTTAGGATCGACAAAACCTTCCGGCTGCATCATATACAATTCTTCCTTAAGGAAACCATTAAGGAATGCCGTTTTGACGTCCATTTGCCATATCTCATAATCATAGAATGCGGCAATTGCTAACATGACTCGGACGGACTTCAGCTTCGCTACGGGTGAGGAAGTCTCATCGTAGTCAACCCCTTGAACTTGTCGATAACCCTTAGCGAGAAGCCGAGCCTTATAGATGGTCACATTACCATCCACGCCTGTCTTCTTCTTAAAGATCCATTTATTTTCTATGGCTCGCCGATCATCTGGCAAGTCAGTCAAAGTCCATACTTCATTTTCAGACATGGATCCTATCTTAGATTTCATGGCTTCCAGCCATTTGTCGGAATCCGGGCCCGCCATCGCTTCTTCATAGTTCGAAGGTTCAACGTTGTCTAACAACATGATTTCTAGGAAAGGGTTGCCGTACCACTCTGGTGCGGAACGTGTCCTTGTGGACCTACGAAGTTCGGTAGCAACTTGATCCGAAGTTTCATGATCATCATCATTAACTTCCTCACTAGTCGGTGCATGCACCACAGAAACATTTTCTTGAGCTACGCCACTTTCCGGTTCAAGAGGCAGTACCTCATCAAGTTCTACTTTCCTCCAACTTACTTCTTTCGAGAGAAACTCTTTCTCTAGAAAGGATCCATTCTTGGCAACAAAGATCTTGCCTTCGGATCTAAGGTAGAAGGTATACCCAATAGTTTCCTTAGGGTATCCTATGAAGAGACGCATTTTTCCGACTTGGGTTCGAGATTTTTAGGTTGAAGTTTCTTGACATAAGCATCGCATCCCCAAACTTTTAGAAACGACAGCTTAGGTTTCTTCCCAAACCATAATTCATACGGTGTCGTCTCAACGGATTTCGATGGAGCCCTATTTAAAGTGAATGCAACAGTCTCTAAAGCATAACCCCAAAATGATAGCGGTAGGTCGGTAAGAGACACCATAGATCGCACCATATCCAATAGAGTGCGATTGCGACATTCGGACACACCATTACGCTGAGGTGTTCCAGGCGGCGTGAGTTGTGAAACAATTCCACATTTCCTGAAGTGCGTGGCAAATTGTGACTCAAATATTCTCCCCCATGATCTGATCGTAAGAACTTTATTTTTCTGTCATGTTGATTCTCAACCTCACTCTGAAATTCCTTGAATTTTTCAAAGGTCTCAGACTTGTGTTTCATTAAATAGACATACCCATATCTACTTAAGTCATCAGTGAGGGTGAGAACATAACGATAACCACCGCGATCCTCAATGCTAATTGGACTGCACACATCAGTATGTATGATTTCCAATAAGTTGGTTGCTCGCTCCATTGTTCCGGAGAACGGAGTCTTGGTCATTTTGCCCATGAGGCATGGTTCGCACGTGATTCATAATCAAGAGGCTCCAAAAGTCCATCTGCATGGAGTTTCTTCATGTGTTTGACACCAATGTGACCAAGGCGGCAGTGCCACAAGTATGTGGGACTATCATTATCAACCTTACATTTTTTAGCATTCACACTATGAATATGTGTACCATCACGTTCGAGATTAAATAAGAATAAACCATTGACCAACGGGCATGACCATAAAACATATCTCTCATATTTAAATGAGTAGCCATCTCGCATTAACCGAGATCCAGATACAATGTTCATGCTTAAATATGGCACTAAATAACAATTATTGAGGTTTAAAACTAATCCCGTAGGTAAATGTAGAGGTAGCGTGCCGACGGCGATCACATCGACCTTGGAACCATTCCTGACGCGCATCGTCACCTCATCCTTCGCCAGTCTCCGCTTATTCTGCAGCTCTTGTTTTGAGTTACAAATATGAGCAACCGCACCGATATCAAATACCCAGGAGCTACTACGAACGCTGGTTAGGTACACATCAATAACATGTATATCACATATACCTTTGGTATTGCCGGCCTTCTTATCCGCTAAGTACTTGGGGCAGTTCCGCTTCCAGTGACCGTTTCCCTTGCAATAAAAGCACTCAGTCTCAGGCTTGGGTCCATTTTCTGGCTTCTTCCCGGCAGCTTGCTTACCGGGCGCGGCAACTCCCTTGCCGTCCTTCTTGAAGTCCTTTTTACCCTTGCCTTTATTGAACTTAGTGATTTTATTCACCATCAACACTTGATGTTCCTTTTTGATCTCCACCTCGCTGATTTCAGCATTGAATATACCTCAGGAATGGTATTTTCCATCCCTTGCATATTGAAGTTCATCACAAAGCTCTTGTAGCTAGGTGGAAGCGACTGAAGGGTTCTGTCAACGACCGCGTCATCCGGGAGATTGACTCTGAGCTGAGACAAGCGGTTGTGCAACCCAGACATTTTGAGTATGTGCTCGCTGACAGAACTGTTTCTCCTCCATCTTACAACTATAGAACTTGTCGGAGACTTCATATCTCTCGACTCGGGCATGAGCTTGGAAAACCATTTTCAGCTCTTGGAAAATCTCATATGCTCCGTGTTGCTCAAAACACTTTTGGAGCCCCGGTTCTAAGCTGTAAAGCATGCCGCACTGAACCAGGGAGTAATCATCACTACGCGACTGCCAGGGGTTTATAACGTCTTGAGTTGCTGGGAAAACAGGTGCGTCACCTAGCGGTGCTTCAAGGACATATGCTTTCTTGGCAGCTATGAGGATAATCCTCAGGTTACGGACCCAGTCCGTGTAGTTGCTGCCATCGTCTTTCAGCTTGGTTTTCTTTAGGAATGCGTTGAAGTTGAGGGCAACATTAGCGTGGGCCATTTGATCTACAAGACATATTGCAAAGTTTTAGACTATGTTCATGATAATTAAGTTCATCTAATCAAATTATTTAATGAACTCCCACTCAGATTGACATCCTTCTAGTCATCTAAGTGATACACGATCCGAGTCAACTAGGCCGTGTCCGATCATCACGTGAGACAGACTAGTCATCATCGGTGAACATCTTCATGTTGATCGTATCTTCTATACGACTCATGTTCGACCTTTCGGTCTTCCGTGTTCCGAGGCCATGTATGTACATGCTAGGCTCATCAAGTCAACCTAAGTGTATTGCGTGTGTAAATCTGGCTTACACCCGTTGTATGCGAACGTTAGAACCTATCACACCCGATCATCACGTGGTGCTTCGGAACAACGGACCTTTGCAACGGTGCACAGTTAGGGGGAACACTTTCTTGAAATTGTTGCGAGGGATCATCTTATTTATGCTACCGTCGTTCTAAGCAAATAAGATGTAAAACATGATAAACATCACATGCAATCAAATAGTGACATGATATGGCCAATATCATTTTGCTCCTGTTGATCTCCATCTTCGGGGCACCATGATCATCACCGTCACCGGCATGACACCATGATCTCCATCATCGTGTCTTCATGAAGTTGTCTCACCAACTATTACTCCTACTACTATGGCTAACGGTTAGCAATAAAGTAAAGTAATTACAAGGCGGTTTCAGTGACACGCAGGTCATAAATAATTTAGACAACTCCTATGGCTCCTGCCGGTTGTCCTACAGGCAGTCAGGCTCTGATACCAACGCTGTCAGGACCCCGATTCCATATCACATCGATCTAGCCGGTAACACCTCATATCACTTTGCGGCCTCACGCACGGTATTCCCACGGGTGTCGCCTTACCATGGCCCGGGACGGTTTGCGCCTTTCGGCTCACATATATGATAGTGTCGCTAGCATCCATATGGCAGAGAACCCGGGCCGACATGGCTAGTCATGAACCCAAAGCGGCACCAACCTATGGGGGCAGGCATACATGAATCACATCGAGCATGTCGGTCAGCAGCGTGTGAATCCGGGCTGTAGCGCTGGGCTAACAGGACTCCGGATGTCACCGCGTGACATTTCCCCGAAGGGACAGACATAGGAACAAAGTGAAACACATGCCGGCCAGTCAAGTGTCCTGAGCAGTAGTGCTGGGCTAGCAGGACTCTGGTGAACCGGGCTGTAGCGGACTACTATGGCTCATGGAAGCACTAGACTACATTTCCCCATAAGAGAGGCTGCCAAGGATAAACAACTAGATTGTTGGATCCCACACATACCAAGCATTTCAATCATACACACAATATGCTCGATATGTGTAAATACAACATGGCATCACAACATAACTCTACGACTCAAATATTTAATCATTAGGCTCCGAGGAGCGAGATATTTCAAACATGGGTCTCATGACCCAACAATCATAGCATACAAATCAAAGCACATGCGGAAGCTTAACATGTCTGAGTACAGACATCTACAAATGAAAAGGCTAAGAAGCCTGACTATCTACCAGATCCTGCCGAGGGCACAAGATCGTAGCTGAGGTATCAAGCTAAACGTCGAAGTCCATGCGAAACTACTAGCGAGACTAAAGTCTCTCTGCAAAACATAAATTAAGCAAACGTGAGTACAAAAGTACTCAGCAAGACTTACATCAGAACTATCTACATATGCATCGGTATCAATAAAGGGGGGAGTGGAGTTTAACTGCAGCAAGCCAGCTTTGGCTAACCTGAACTACGACTGCAAGCAACTCTTTTGAGGTGGCGCACATGAGTCCACATATTCACCATTCAATACACCACTATGGATCCGCTCCCGTCTCCCTACGAGAAGGCCATCCATAGCACTCACACTTATCTTGCGCATTTTAGAGTATCCTCTTTCACTTGTCTATGAACTGTTATAGGCAACCCAGAAGTCCTTTACCGTGGACACGGCTATTCGAATAGATCATTTATAACCCTGCAGGGGTGTACTTCTTCACACACGCTCTCGCCACTTACCACCATGTACACGTCGTGTATCTCGGCAACCTTCAAGCGGAAGCCTGGCGAGGGAGTCGACCACGACCTGACTAACCACACAAGTCTCTAGTCCAGGTTTATTGCCTATTCGGGTTCCATCCGCGAGGAGATCCGGCCGGAGTTTCACTCACAGCCCCAAACGATGTGTGCAGGGTTCCCGAGACACCAAACGGGCGCCCGGTACACCGTGCCACGATGTATCTACCGCATCATAGCCCACCCCTAGGGTCAGCGCTACGCACGGCCGCCAACACATATCCTACAAACACCAGAAACTAGTTGCAACTCCTGGACAGAGGACAAGGGTAGTTAATAAGTCGAGAGGGTCCATTGGTTTCGGGCCCAATGCGTGGTAGTAGCTGTTCATGGATCACAAACACAGAACTCAGTTCCTAAGAACGGTTTCAATGAGACAACCCACCATGTACTCCTACATGGCCTCTCACCGCTACCTTTACCAAATCGTGTTCACACACTTAGCTCACACGCAGTAGGACATGTTCAACACTGTTCCAATTCATCCCCGATGAATCAGACCTGACTCAACTCTAAGCAGTAGCAGGCATGACAAAAAAGCATGAATGAGTAGGCACATCAGGGCTCAAACAACTCCTACTCATGCTAGTGGGTTTCATCTATTTACTGTGGCAATGACAGGTCATGCAGAGGATAAGGGGTTCAACTACCGCAGCAAGTAACAGATGAATCGTTGTTGTCCTATGCAGTAAAAGAGAGCAGGAGTAGGAGAGTGGGATTGTATCAGAATGAACAAGGGGGTTTTGCTTGCCTGGCACTTCTGAAGATAATATAGCTCTTCATCGGTGTCATCGAACTCATCATCGAAACCAAGTCTATCGAGAGGGGACAACTTCCGGCAATAAAGAAGGAAACACAATCAGCTGTTGGTTGAACTAATGGAACTAGCAACCATATTAAATGAAGTTGGTTTGAACCCTAGGTTCAAATTCAAACCCCATATGTGCTTTCTTAAATGCCATTTAATTGAATTCTCCTAAACAGAGGATATAAGTTGCGCTAACATGCATGCAAATGTCATAAACAGATTCTTCATATTTTTCTGATAAGTTTACATATATAAATTATTTCATTTGGAGTTACGGTTGAATTTCTATGATTTTTAGAAGTTTAGGCATTTTTTTGGAATTCCTGGATTATTTTAAAATCCAGAAAATCACTTACTGCGTCAGCATGACGACAGCACGACGTCAGCAAGGTCAACAGGGTCAAAACTGACCCGTGGGGTCCATTGGCCAGTGAGTCAGACACTAATCCCGCGTTGACTTGGGCTTTGACCCGCTGCGGGGCCCGTTGTCAGCGTCTAAAAGTGGTTTAGCTGGCGGTGATTAGCACTAATTATGCGGCCACGTCAGCACGCTGGATTTTGGCCGGCGGCGACCTCAAGCCGCGGTGGAGTCCGCTCGGTATTGAGCTACGGGCGACGGTTTGCGGCTATGGGTTGCTGGCACACGCGCGCATCCAGTGGTGGCCATGGGAGGGAGCGGAGTGGACTATAGCGGTGGTGGCGACGACGAGTGCGGGGGCCGGAGTTTGGCTAACAATGGTTTGGGCGATGCGGGTCATGAAAGGAGCCGTGGATGGTCGTGTTCGACTCGAGGGAGTGCGGTGAGTGCAGCCTGAGCTCGGGCGCGAGCTTGCACGGCTGTAGCCACGGTGGTGACATGGCCGGCGGCGGGGAGATCTTGACCTCAACGGTGGCCTAGTTAGGGCATGCTATCGAAGAAGGGGACATGGGGAAGCGATCATGGGCTCACTGGGGGCGGAGGAGAAGGCCAGCGGGCTTGGGGACGCGTCATAGCGGAAGCACGGTCGCCGGCGATCTCGGTGACCCGAGGAGGAAGAAGACGTCGGGGTGGCGCTCCGAGGCCCTTCTCGTCACGTGGCTCGGTGGAGACGGTGTATGGGTCAACGGCGGAGCTCGAGGTCATGTCGGACAGGCACGGGGAAGGCTGTGGTCGCGGTGGTGCTCGTTGGCGGTCTCGGTGCCCACGAACAGAGAGAAGGGAGGAAGCAGAAGAGGGGATGAGGGCGAGGGAGAGTGAGAGGAGGTCGGGGGAGCTGCATGGCGTCGTCCAGAAGCATCTGGGCGAGCAGGCAGAGAGGAGGTGACGCTCGGAGGGCGCGCGTGCGGCGAGCACACGCTCTGCGTCCTACTGGCGCAAGGTTGAAGACAACCTTGCCCCTGGTGGGCTGGGCTAGCTTTGCCCAGCTGGGCTGCTACAGAGGTGGGCCAGGTATGTGGGCCACCAGGTGGGCTGCGCAAGTAACCTCGGGTGGGTTTTCTCTCTCTCTTTTTCTAATTCTGTTTCTGTTTTTCTATTCTTTCCTCTGTTTTGATTTAGTAATAAAATACCAAACCATTTTGTAAAATGCTGAAAATATTTGTGGGCACTTTTGAAATTATTTCCAACAGCCCTCAACTAGTTTCACCATTATTAGAACATTTAAACTATTTATAGAATTTAAATGCCCCAATTCAAATACAATAAAGATTAATTCAAAAATCCAGAATGTCCTAGAAATATGTGCACCATTTTTGGAAGAGGTTTTTTGCCAATTCAAAAATGATGAACTTTTCTGCAGGGCATTTTGGGTTCATTGAAAATATTTTTATTTGAACCTAGTTGAATTTATTTGGTGCTAGGGTTTGTCATCCCCATTTTCAAATTTCAAACAAATATAGACATGATGCATGGATGCTTATGAAACTAATTGCGATCAAATTCTAGGGCTGTGACAACTCACCCCCACTAAACAAGAATCTCGTCCCGAGATTCAAGACGTGAGGTAAGAAGACAAAGGGGACGCAAATCTAATGCAATCTTCACGATCCAGGTTGCACTTCATAAGAACGTTGATTCGATCACGATGTTTGTCTTGATGTCATGCTCTGAGAAGTCCAACTATCAGGACAATGAGAGGAAAGGGAAAACTCTAGAAGGATCGATCTTCTCAAAGATCGAACAATCGACGATCAACTCACGGGATGAGACATTGAACATTTCTCGAGCTGAGACATGAAACATACATCTAGAGGGATGGAGTGTAACAGATGATGAAGGTTCACTACGTAGACACAATTCCACACTTAAGAAGGTGGTGAACGGTTGTCAACGTAGCGAGGAGTTGAGTTGCTATGATTGTTGGGGAACGTAGTAATTTCAAAAAAAATCCTACGTACACGCAAGATCATGGTGATGCATAGCAACGAGAGGGGAGAGTGTGATCTATGTACCCTCGTAGACCGACAGCGGAAGCATTATGACAACGCGGTTGATGTAGTCGTACGTCTTCACGCCCCGATCGATCAAGCACCGAAACTATGGCACCTCCGAGTTCTGGCACACGTTCAGCTCGATGATGATCCCCGGACTCCGATCTAGCAAAGTGTCGGGGAAGAGTTCCGTCAGCACGACGGCGTGGTGACGATCTTGATGTTGTACTGTCGCAGGGCTTCGCCTAAGCACCACTACAATATTATCGAGGTCTATGGTGGAAGGGGGCACCGCACACGGCTAAGAGAATGATCTTGAAGATCAACTTGTGTGTCTAGGGGTGCCCCCTGCCCCCGTATATAAAGGAGCCAAGGGGGGTGCGGCCGGCCCTAGGAGGAGGCGCGCCGGAGGAGTCCTACTCCCACCGGGAGTAGGACTCCCACCCTTTCCCTAGTTGGATTAGGACTTGGGGGAAGGAGGAGAGGGAAGAAAGGAAAGGGGGGCGCCGCCCCCCCTCCTTGTCCAATTCGGACTTGGGGGGAGGGGCGTGCGGCAGCCCCTAGGCCTCCTCTCCTCTTCCTCCACTAGGCCCATTAAGGCCCATTAGGTTACCGGGGGGTTCCGATAACCTCCCGGTACTCCGGTAAAATGCCGATTTCACCCGGAACACTTCCGATGTCCAAACATAGGCTTCCAATATATCAATCTTTATGTATCGACCATTTCGAGACTCCTCGTCATGTCTGTGATCACATCCGGGACTCCGAACTAACTTCGGTACATCAAAATATATAAACTCATAATGAAACTGTCATCATAACGTTAAGCGTGCAGACCCTACGGGTTCGAGAACAATGTAGACATGACCGAGACATGTCTCCGGTCAATAACCAATAGCGGAACCTGGATGCTCATATTGGCTCCCACATATTCTACGAAGATCTTTTATCGATCAGACCACATAACAACATACTTTGTTCCCTTTGTCATCGGTATGTTACTTGCCCGAGATTCTATCGTCGGTATGTCAATACCTAGTTCAATCTCGTTACCGGCAAGTCTCTTTACTCGTTTCGTAATACATCATCTCACAACTAACTCATTAGTTGCAATGCTTGCAAGGCTTATGTGATGTGCATTACTGAGATGGCCCAGAGATACCTCTCCGACAATCGGAGTGACAAATCCTAATCTCGAAATACGCCAACCCAACATGTACCTTTGGAGACACCTGTAGAGCTCCTTTATAATCACCCAGTTACGTTGTGACGTTTGGTAGCACACAAAGTGTTCCTCCGGCAAACGGGAGTTGCATAATCTCATAATCATAGGAACATGTATAAGTCATGAAGAAAGCAATAGCAACATACTAAACGATCAGGTGCTAAGCTAATGGAATGGGTCATGTCAATCACATCATTCTCCTAATGATGTGATCCCGTTAATCAAATGACAACACATGTCTATAGTTAGGAAACATAACCATCTTTGATTAACGAGCTAGTCAAGTAGAGGCACACTAGTGACGTTTTAGTTTGTCTATGTATTCACACAAGTATTATGTTTCCGGATAATACAATTCTAGCATGAATAATAAACATTTATCATGATATAAGGAAATAAAATAATAACATTATTATTGCCTCTAGGGCATATTTCCTTCAATGATACCATAATGAGACATCTTAAGGAAAGCGACTCGTAGAAATATTCCCTTAAGTGGCAAAAAGAATTACTTTTGATTCGGAGATCATTGAAATTCTTTATACTAGCCTAAGGCAATCACAAACGATCATGTGAACGAATTCGAAAGAATGGCATACTCATACCAGAATGGATGATGTGGACTACCTTGTTGAAGACAACATAATAGATGATTTGCTTGTCACCGGAGATGGATGGGACCCATGGTAAGTCCACTTTTGAAGATGATCCTAGACAACAACTACTGAGGTGCAAGCTGGGAACAAAATGCAAATGCTGGGAATGATTCTGGTGACTGGGGAAAAACTCAACAGTCGAGAGTGTTTCCGACGTTTCAATGGTTATAGAATCATTGAAGAAACTGAGGGCACAAGGATCTCTAAGGAACAACTTCTATAATAAGTCGCATGAAATCCTCATGGAAAGATGGTCAAAGATACTACAATGACAGATCTTCCGGCTAGGTGCGTTGGCCAGAACATCAACCTTGTCGGGACCTACATCATAGATCCTGGAAAAGTTCCAACCATCATATCTGCCTGAGATTCAGATCTGGTTGGTAACAGAATATTTCAGACAACCTGTCTGGAAAAAGAAAGTTTGTAACACAAATCGACGATATGACGTTGCGAGATTCTCGGGAAATGAACTACGATGGCAAGCTCCAAAACATGAGCTGGTTCTGCTACACACATGGGAACACATTGTCCAAGACAAGCATGACCATGTAGAAGTCTTACAAGAAAACACTACTGAGTTCTGGTTGGGGACCATCAACGAGGGTATCAAAATCCTTGCATAAGGCATGCTCTTAAGAAGGAACTTCTTCTCCTTGAACAAGTCAATCAGTGGCTTGGTGTGCTAGGAACACATATGGAGTGGAGGTAATTAATCTACCAAACCATAGAATACTTCGCACGAATGCATGACTGACTTGGGATGATTCCAGAGGAAACAAAACAAATTTCTCGGATTCACGGCGGCAACTTTCACCAAATGCACGTGAATCAGAGGTAGTCGCTTCTCTCATCCAAACATATGCTTCATGAACGAAACACAAAGAAATGCTTACACAAGTTTCCAACACTGGCTTGATGTCCAACAGAATCATGGAGAAGATAAAGATGTTGTCGATGGGCTCAACAACAATTTATCGAGATTTCCATAAAATGGAATTCCACAACTATGTGAACAAGGTGTTAGCATTGGCCACACCCAAAGATATAATGGTGTATGCTCGAGGAAACAACCACGAGTAAGACAACATTACGAGCATTATTGGTTCTGATTTGATTTGATGATAGCCCATACTCAAATCAAGGTTTGGACAAGATGATAGATTCAACAACCGATCACGAGGAACAATTGATGAAGATATCATCTCTCTTCAACACACACACACACAATACAAAGATATCCCTTCAGAAAGAACCAAATTCGGCAAAGCCTTTTATCTTCCAACTCTCCAAGTTGTTGTCTACCTCAACCAACTAGCTCAGGGATATCCAACACATATTTTTGGAGAAAGAGTGGTTTATTAGAAAACCAACTTGATCACGAACTCAACATATCGGTTAGGTGACAACCTGGTAACACTTTCGAGAAGATTTTCAGAAAATCACGAACCACCGATATGTCTCTAAGCTCGAGAACAATCTTGCTTTTCAAGGCAATAAGACATGATCAGAAGAGTAAGGGATTCAATCCTAACTCAAAGATCGAAGAGTGCACCAGAAATAAGGACAAGATAGCATGATCAATCCTAGAATAGTGATTCGATAACCAACACGCAAAGAATGATATTAATGTCCACTAACTACCAAGCAACTAGTTGCTAGGAGTATTGACTTCACACATCATGGTTCACTTGTCGGTACTCTGGTTGCAACAACACGGAACCGAGGAGAGAATGATGATGGCGAAAAGTATCACTGCGTCAAGAGTGCATAAGAGATGGTGCAATTCTCATGACAATCCTGACATAAAGGGGGTAATACTCCAGGATAGAACAGAGCAAAAGCTGGATTGGCATTTGATCTGCAGAACAGAACACAACTACTTTGACCCAATCCTGGATATGGATGAGGTACTGGAGTTTGTTTCTCCTAGTCATTCCGGAATAGAATGGCTTGACGGACCACAAGAATAAAAGGGCATTGATGAACACAAATGCACACATACTCCTGGCTATCAACTGATAGAGGATGGTCGAAATACAACTGAAGAGGAACAACTCAAGGAACATATAATTTTCTGAGTTGTGGATGCATAGATTAGTATGTCGAGCAAAGCTCAACATTTCTTCCGGACAAACCATGCAGAACGGTAGGACTGGCAGAATCACAATATAGAATGGGGAACTCATCGAGAGCACTCTTGTTGTGATCTTTTGATCCAACAAACTTCTGCCATAAGTGGTTCATAGTATTTGGAAGAAGGAAATACCATGGACCTCGAGGACTAATGCAAAGGTTACTAACATCCTAAAGGTACGAGCAACACTATCAACAGGATGTAAGTAGAATGAATCTTGGGTTTAAGGACCCAGAAATAAAATACCTACTAACTAAATGGCATCACGGGATGCTTTCGAGAATGGTGGCCAGATTCATCACACTGGGAACACAAAACATGGCTAGATTACTAGATGGTTTCCTAAGACACCTAGGGTCATAATAGTAGCTCCAACATATACGCCGAGGCAATGGAGTACCTCACAGACCGTGTAGTGTGCTTAATCTGGCCCAAAAGGACATCGGGAACGGAAAGAAAGGATTTGCAATTGCATCAGACTATGTAGAGACCTGGGATGACTCGGATAGCATAACGGTTGTAAATGCTCAAAAAGATTTGAGACATCATGCGAAATGGTGGCATAACCACTTATCAACACAATATCAAGGTTCCGAGACCAACTATGAACACACGGAAGTAGTAGAAACTTAACTAGGGCTTAAATCCATCAATCCTATAAGTCTCTATCATAGTAACTCGTTGTCCTGATAGATAGATGAGAAGGCCTAGTTCTTAATCCCCGTAGAAGAGAAGAGGTTGACTCAGATCAGAAGGCCATGAGGTATGAGGAGTAAAAAGAGCCTTACGTTCCCTTCCACAATCAATTCCCTTATAAAACTAAAGCATTTCTAGACTCAACTTCGACCAGTTTGGCTTGGTAATCCTACAGGCAGTCAGGCTCTGATACCAACGCTGTCAGGACCCCGATTCCATATCACATCGATCTAGCCGGTAACACCTCATATCACTTTGCGGCCTCACGCACGGTATTCCCACGGGTGTCGCCTTACCATGGCCCGGGACCGTTTGCGCCTTTTGGCTCACGTATATGATAGTGTCGCTAGCATCCATATGGCAGAGAACCCGGGCCGACATGGCTAGTCGTGAACCCAAAGCGGCACCAACCTATGGGGACAGGCATACATGAATCACATCGAGCATGTCGGTCAGCAGCGTGTGAATCCGGGCTGTAGCAGGGACAGACATAGGAACGAAGTGAAACACATGCCGGCCAGTCAAGTGTCCTGAGCAGTAGTGCTGGGCTAGCAGGACTCCGGTGAAACGGGTTGTAGCGGACTACTATGGCTCATGGAAGCACTAGACTACATTTCCCCATAAGAGAGGCTGCCAAGGATAAACAACTAGATTGTCGGATCCCACACATACCAAGCATTTCAATCATACACACAATATGCTTGATATGTGTAAATACAACATGGGATCACAACATAACTCTACGAGGAGCGAAATATTTCAAACATGGGTTTCATGACCCAACAATCATAGCATAAAAATCAAAGCACATGCGGAAGCTTAACATATCTGAGTACAGACATCTACAAATGAAAAGGCTAAGAAGCCTGACTATCTACCAGATCCTGCCGAGGGCACAAGATCATAGCTGTGGTATCAAGCTAAACGTCAAAGTCCATGCGAAACTACTAGCGAGACTAAAGTCTCTCTGCAAAACATAAATTAGGCAAACATGAGTACAAAAGTACTCAGCAATACTTACATCATAACTATCTACATATGCATCGGTATCAATAAAGGGGGGGAGTGGAGTTTAACTGCAGCGAGCCAGCTTTGACTCAGTGGCTAACCTGAACTACGACTGCAAGCAACTCTTTTGAGGTGGCGCACACGAGTCCACATATTCACCATTCAATACACCACTATGGATCCGCTCCCGTCTCCCTACGAGAAGGCCATCCATAGCACTCACACTTATCTTGCGCATTTTAGAGTATCCTCTTTCACTTGTCTATGAACTGTTATAGGCAACCCAGAAGTCCTTTACCACGGACATGGCTATTCGAATAGATCATTTATAACCCTGCAGGGGTGTACTTCTTCACACACGCTCTCGCCACTTACCACCATGTACACGTCGTGTATCTTGGCAACCTTCAAGCGGAAGCCTGGCGAGGGAGTCGGCCACGACCTGACTAACCACACAAGTCTCTAGTCTAGGTTTATCGCCTATTCGGGTTCCATCCGCGAGGAGATTCGGCCGGAGTTTCGCTCACAGCCCCAAACGATGTGTGCAGGGTTCCCGAGACACCAAACGGGCGCCCGGTACACCGTGCCACGGTGTATCTAACGCATCATAGCCCACCCCTAGGGTCAGTGCTACGCACGGCCGCCAACACATATCCTACAAACACCAGAAACTAGTTGCAACTCCTGGACAGAGGACAAGGGCAGTTAATAAGTCGAGAGGGTCCATTGGTTTCGGGCCCAATGCGTGGTAGTAGCTGTTCATGGATCACAAACACAGAACTCAGTTCCTAAGAACGTTTTCAATGAGACAACCCACCATGTACTCCTACATGGCCTCTCACCGCTACCTTTACCAAATCGTGTTCACATACTTAGCTCACACGCAGTAGGACATGTTCAACACTGTTCCAATTCATCCCCGATGAATCAGACCTGACTCAACTCTAAGCAGTAGCAGGCATGACAAAAAAGCATGAATGAGTAGGCACATCAGGGCTCAAACAACTCCTACTCATGCTAGTGGGTTTCATCTATTTACTGTGGCAATGACAGGTCATGCAGAGGATAAGGGGTTCAACTACTGCAGCAACTAACAGATGATTCGTTGTTGTCCTAATGCAGTAAAAGAGAGCAGGAGCGAGAGAGTGGGATTGTATCCGAATGAACAAGGGGGTTTTGCTTGCCTGGCACTTCTGAAGATAATATAGCTCTTCATCGGTGTCATCGAACTCATCGTCGAAACCAAGTCTATCGAGAGGGGACAACTTCCGGCAATAAAGAAGGAAACACAATCAATGCAATGCAACAATATGATGCATGCTCATGACATGGCAATATGATGTTGGTTGAACTAATGCAACTAGCAACCATATTAAATGAAGTTGGTTCGAACCCTAGGATCAAATTCAAACCCCATATGTGCTTTCTTAAATGCCATTTAATTGAATTGTCCTAAACAGAGGATATAAGTTGCTCTAACATGCATGCAAATGCCATAAACAGATTCTTCATATTTTTCTGATAATTTTACATATATAAATTATTTCATTTGGAGTTACGGTTGAATTTCTATGATTTTTAGAAGTTTAGGCAATTTTTTGGAATTCCTGGATTATTTTAAAATCCAGAAAATCACTTACTGCTTCAGCATGACGACAGCATGACGTCAGCAAGGTCAATAGGGTCAAAACTAACCCGTGGGATCCATTGGCTAGTGAGTCAGACACTAATCCCGCGTTGACTTGTGCTTTGACCCGCTACGGGGCCCGTTGTCAGCGTCTAAAAGTGGTTTAGCTAGTGGTGATTAGCACTAATTACGCAGACACGTCAGCATGCCGGAGTTTGGCCGGCGGTGACCTCAAGCCGCGGCGGAGTCCGCTCGGGATTGAGCTATGGGCGACGGTTTTGGGTGAGGTTTGCGGCTATGGGTTGCTGGCACACGCGCGCATCCAGTGGTGGCCACGGGAGGGAGCGGAGTGGACTGTAGCGGTGGTGGCGACGACGAGTGCGGTGGTAGGAGTTCGGCTAACAATGGTTTGGGCGATGCGGGGCACGAAAGGAGCCGTGGATGGTCGTGTTCGACTCGAGGGAGTGCGGTGAGTGCAGCCGTGAGCTCGGACGCGAGCTTGCGCGACCATAGCCACGGTGGTGACATGGCCACCGGCGGGGAGATCTCGACCTCAACGGTGGCCTAGTTAGGGCGTGCTATCGAAGAAGGGGACATGGGGGAAGGGATCATGGGCTCACTAGGGGCGGAGGAGAAGGCCAGCGGGCTCGGGGACGCGTTAGAGCGGAAACACGGTCGCCGGCGATCTCGGTGACCTGAGGAGGAAGAAGACGTCGGGGCGGCGCTCCGAGGCTCTTCTCGTCACGTGGCTCGGTGGAGACGGCGTATGGGTCAACGGCGGAGCTTGAGGTCACGTCGGAGAGGCACGGGGAAGGCTGTGGTCGCGGTGGTGCTCGTCGGCAGTCTCGGCGCCCACGAACAGAGAGAAGGGTGGAAGAAGAGAGGGGATGAGGGCGAGGGAGAGTGAGTGGAGGTCGGGGGAGCTGCGTGGTGTCGTCCAGAAGCATCCGGGCGAGCAGGCAGAGAGGAGGTGGCGCTCGGAGGGCGCGTGTGCGGCGAGCACATGCTCTGTGTCCTATTGGCGCATGGTTGAAGACAACCTTGCCCCTGGTGGGCTGGGCTGGCTTTGCCCAGCTGGGCTGCTACAGAGGTGGGCCAGGTAAGTGGGCCACCATGTGGGCTGCGCAGGTAACCTCAGGTGGGTTTTCTCTCTCTCTCTCTTTTTCTAATCCTGTTTCTGTTTTTCTATTCTTTCCTCTGTTTTGATTTAGTAATAAAATACCAAACCATTTTGTAAAATGCTGAAAATATTTGTGGGCACTTTTGAAATTATTTCCAATAGCCCTCAACTAGTTTCACCATTATTAGAATATTTAAACCATTTATAGAATTTAAATGCCCCAATTCAAATACAATAAAGATTAATTCAAAAATCCAGAATGTCCTAGAAATATGTGCACCATTTTTGGAAGAGGTTTTTAGCCAATTCAAAAATGATGAAATTTTCTGCAGGGCATTTTGGGTTCATTGAAAATATTTTTATTTGAACCTAGTTGAATTTATTTGGTGCTAGGGTTTGTCATCCCCATTTTCAAATTTCAAACAAATATAGACATGATGCATGGATGCTTATGAAACTAATTGCGATCAAATTCTAGGGCTGTGACATAGGGCTGTGACATTGTCATGCTCATCGACATGCAAGTCGTGATTCCTATTACAAGAACATGATCAATCTCATACATCACATATATCATTCATCACATTCTTTTGGCCATATCACATCACATAGCATACCCTGCAAAAACAAGTTAGATGTCCTCTAATTGTTGTTTCATGTTTTTACGTGGCTGCTATGGGTTTCTAGCAAGAACGTTTCTTACCTACGCAAAAACCACAACGTGATATGCCAATTTCTATTTACCTTTCATAAGGACCCTTTTCATCGAATCTGATCCGTCTAAAGTGGGAGAGACAGACACCCGCTAGCCACCTTATGCAACTAGTGCATGTCAGTCGGTGGAACCTGTCTCACGTAAGTGTACGTGTAAGGTCGGTCCGGGCCGCTTCATCCCACGATGCCGCCGAATCAAGATAAGACTAGTAACAACAAGTAAATTGACAAAATCGACGCCCACAACAACTTGTGTTCTACTCGTGCATAGAAACTACGCATAGACCTAGCTCATCATGCCAGTGGTGGGGATCGTTGCAGAAATTAAAAAAATTCTACGCATCACCCAGATCAATCTATGGAAAAACTAGCAACGAGAGAGAGAGAGAGGGGAGTGCATATTCATACCCTTGAAGATCGCGACACGGAAGCATTACAAGAACGCGGATGAGGGAGTCGTACTCGTGGCGATTCAGATCGCGGTTGATACCGATCCAAGAGTCGAACAACAGCGCCTCCACATTCAACACACGTGCAGCCCAATGATGTCTCCCATGCCTTGATCCAGGAAGGAGAGAGGGAGAGGTTGGGGAAGACAACTCCAGCAGCAACACGACGGTGTGGTGGTGTTGGAGCAACGTGGTACTTCGGCAGGGCTTCGCCAAGCATCGCGGGAGGAGGAGGAGGTGTTGGGGAGGGGGAGGGCTGCGCCTTGGATGTGGTACGACTGCCCTACCACCTCCCCTCTATTTATAGGGGCAAGGGAGAGGGGGGTCGGCCCCCTCCAGATGGATCTAGAGGGGGGCGGTGGCCAAGGGGGGAATGCTTGCCCCCCAAGCCAAGGGGGGTGCCCCCTTTAGGGTTCCCCCAAACCCTAGGCGCATGGGCCCTAGGGGGTTTGGCGCCCAGCCCACCTAGGGGCTGGTTCCCCCTCCATATTCAGCCCATATGGCCCTCCGGGGCAGGTGGACCCTCCCGGTGGACCCCCGGAACCCTTTTGGTGGTCCCGGTACAATACCGATAAACCCCCGAATACTTCTGGCGACCTAATAAGGACTTCCCATATATAAATCTTTGTCTCCGGACCATTCCGGAACTCCTCGTTACGTCCAGAATCTCATCCGGGACTCCGAACAACATTCGGTAACCACGTACAAACTTTCCCTATAACCCTAGCGTCATCGAACCTTAAGTGTGTAGACCCTATGGGTTCGGGAATCACGCAGACATGACCGAGACATCTCTCCAGCCAATAACCAACAACGGAATCTGGATACCCATGTTGGCTCCCACATGTTCCACGATGATCTCATTGGATGAACCACGATGTCGAGGATTCAATCAATCCCGTATACAATTCCCTTTGTCAATCGGTATGTTACTTGCCCGAGATTCAATCGTCGGTATCCCAATACCTCGTTCAATCTCGTTACCGGCAAGTCACTTTACTCGTTCCGTAACACATCATCCCGTGACCAACCCCTTAGTCACATTGAGCTCATTACGATGATGTCTTACCGAGTGGGCCCAGAGATACCTCTCCATCATACGGACTGACAAATCCCAGTATCGATTTGTGCCAAGCCAACAGATACTTTCGGAGATACCCATAGTGCACCTTTATAGCCACCCAGTTACGTTGTGACATTTGGCACACCCAAAGCATTCCTACGGTATCCAGGAGTTGCACAATCTCATGGTCTAAGGAAAAGATACTTGACATTAGAAAAGCTTTAGCAGACGAACTACACGATCTTGCGCTATGGTTAGGATTGGGTCTTGTCCATCACATCATTCTCCTAATGATGTAATCCCGTTATCAATGACATCCAATGCCCATGGTCAGGAAACCGTAACCATCTATTGATCAACGAGCTAGTCAACTAGAGGCTTACTAGGGACATGGTGTGGTCTATGTATTCACACATGTATTACGATTTTCGGATAACACAATTATAGCATGAACAATAGACAATTATCATGAACAAGGAAATATAATAATAACCATTTTATTATTGCCTCTAGGGCATATTTCCAACATGGACAGCGGTCAAGAACATCCTGAAATACCTAAAAAGGACTAAGGATATGTTTCTCGTATATGGAGGTGACAAAGAGCTCGTCGTAAACGGTAACATCGATGCAAGCTTTGACACTGATCCGGATGACTCTAAGTCACAAACCGGATACGTGTTTTTATTAAATGGTGGAGCTATCAATTGGTGCGGTTCCAAGCAGAGCATCATGGCGGGATCTACATGTGAAGCAGAGTACATAGCTGCTTCGAAAGCATTAAATGAAGGAGTTCTGATGAAGGAGTTCATATCCGATCTAGGTGTCATACCTAGTGCATTGGGTCCAATGAAAATCTTTTGTGACAACACTGGTGCAATTGCCTTGGCAAAGGAATCCAGATTTCACAAGAGAACCAAGCACATTAAGAGATGCTTTAATTCCATCTACGATCAAGTCGAGGAGGGAGACATAGAAATTTGCAAGATACATGCGGATCTGAATGTTGCAGACCCGTTGACTAAGCCTCTCTCACGAGCAAAACATGATCAACACCAAGACTACATGGGTGTTAGAATCATAACAATGTAATCTAGATTATTGACACTAGTGCAAGTGGGAGACTGAAGGAAATATGCCCTAGAGGCAATAATAAAGTTGTTATTTATATTTTCTTATATCTTGATAAATGTTTATTATTCATGCTAGAATCGTATTAACCGAAAACTTAGTACATGTGTGAATACATAGACAAACAGAATATCACTAGTATGCCTCTACTAGACTAGCTCATTGAATCAATGATGGTTATGTTTCCTAACCATAGACATGAGTTGTCATTTGATTAACAAGATCACATCATTAGAGAATGATGTGCTTGACTTGACCCATCCATTAGCTTAGCACGATGATTGTTTAGTTTGTTGCTAATGCTTTCTCCATAACTTATACATGTTCCTCTGACTATGAGATCATGCAACTCCCGAATACCGAAGGAACACTTAGTGTTCTATCAAATGTCACATCGTAACTGGGTGACTATACAGATGCTCTACAGGTGTCTCTGATGGTGTTTGTTGAGTTGGCATAGATCGAGATTAGGTCTTGTCACTCCGATTATCGGAGAGGTATCTCTGGGCCCTCTCGGTAATGCACATCACTATAAGCCTTGCAAGCAATGTGACTAATGAGTTAATTATGGGATGATGCATGACGAAACGAGTAAAGAGACTTGCCGGTAATGAGATTGAACTAGGTATTAAGATACCGACGATCGAATCTCGGGCAAGTAACATACCGATGACAAACGGAACAACATATGTTGTTGTGCGGTTTGACCGATGAAGATCTTCGTAGAATATGTAGGAACCAATATGAGCATCCAGGTTCTGCTATTGGTTATTGACCAGAGATGAGTCTCGGTCATGTCTACATAGTTCTCGAACCCGTAGGGTCCACGCGCTTAACGTTCTGTGACGATCGGTATTATGAGTTTATGTGTTTTGATGTACCGAAGGTAGTTCGGAGTCCTGGATTTGATCACAGACATGACGAGGAGTCTCGAAACGTTTGAGACATAAATATTGATACATTGGACGACTATATTCGGACACCGGAAGTGTTCCGGGTGATTTCGGAGAAAACCGAAGTGTCGGAGGGTTACTGGAACCCCCCCCCCGGGGAACTAATGGGCCACATGGGCCTTAGTGGAGAGAGAGAGGGCCGGCCAAGATAGGGCCACGCGCCCCTCCCCCTCTAGTCCGAATTGGACTAGGGAAGGGGGGGGGGCGCCCCCCTCCTTCTCCCTTCTCCTCCTTCCTTTCCCCTTCCTCCTAGTTGGACTAGGAAAGAGGGGGTCCTACTCCTACTAGGAGGAGGACTCCTCCCCTCCTTGACGCGCCCCAAGGTCCGGCCGGCCTCCCCCTTGCTCCTTTATATATGGGGGCAGGGGCACCCTAGAACACACAAGTTGATCATTGATCCCTTAGCCGTGTGCGGTGCCCCCCTCCACCATAATCCACCTCGGTCATATCGTCGTAGTGCTTAGGCGAAGCCCTGTGCCGGCAACTTCATCATCATCGTCATCACTCTGTTGTGCTGACGAAGCTCTCCCTCGACACTCAGCTGGATCAGAGTTCGTGGGACGTCACCGAGCTGAATGTGTGCAGATCGTGGAGGTGTCGTACTTTTGGTACTAGGATCGGTCTGATCGTGAAGACGTACAACTACATCAACCGCGTTGTCATAACGCTTCCGCTTACGGTCTACGAGGGTACATGGACAACACTCTTCCCTCTCGTTGCTATGCATCACCATGATAGATCTTGCGTGTGCGTAGGAATTTTTTTGAAATTATCGCGTTACCCAACATCGACTAGTGAGCTTTAGCATCACTGCTAGACAACATGCCTATCCTGTAAGCAACTCCTTGCTAATCGTATCTCTATACGACTCCTGTCGGTCGGGAAGGTATCTCATACCCCGCCCCCCAACCTTCTTTGCCACAAGGCCCAAAACTGTTTTGATAGCCTTGTCAAGTTAACCTGATGCAGTGCATGTCCGTGTCCAACACGAACCCTTTAGTTCAAGGACCCCTAGTAGCACCCCAATTTTGTGAGCCCACTACTAGACGTACTTGACATGCGAAGGTGCAACATCGGGGATGGAAATTCGCATGATATTAACAATGGATCTTTTTACCATTCTAACATGCATAGAAACAAACAAGTATAACAATCACAAATAAACACATATTGTGAAATAGTATGGCTCCTTCATGGATGTTCTTCCAGGTCGGCTCCAACTCCGATGACCATCTAGAAACTCCATCTTGTTTGTCACGTCGGGACGCCAAGCCGCCAACCTGATCTCTATTATCCAACTACTACAACTAGTAATGAATTTTACATAGAGTCATAAGTCGACACGCATGTCATTATATAATATAATGACAGCACTTTAGCTCCTGCCGGCTGACATACATGACACGCAGGCCATGTATAATTTACACATACACATGAGCCATACTATTCACATCAAAACTGCAAAACAAAGTTACGCATAGAATCGCATTCTACCTGTTTGAGTGATCGTGTACGAAATCACAGATCGCATCTGAACTCTGATCACGTCAAATTTTCCGATCTGACCGATCTTATCGATCATCGCGAGTCCGATTCGGATTTACGTTTCACTGTTAACCCCGATGGTGGATACCGACCGGTAGGGGTAGGTTGTGTCACGACCTCATCGACTCCGATCATCAGAAAACATAGCCACATTGATCCCCATGTGCAGTTGATCTCATCAACCGTGCACACAACCGATCTCATCAATGACAATAGATCTCATCTATCGCCTCCACATATCTAATATGCATACGATCCAAATTCAAATCCTATAGCAGAGGCTCTGATACCACTGTTGGGTTCTACGGTAGGGTGCATTGACGGCAAATTAAAATTTTCCTACACGCAGAACAACCAGGAACATGCTACGGGAATGGATCACAGATCGTTACCACTAGACGCGCAGTGCCGTGCAGCGGAAGAAGAGTTGGGGAAGCGCGTCCACATGGATCGTCTCCTCCTCATCCAATCTTCCTCGAACAGCCGGTCATCGGTTCCCACGTACAGGTTCGCCGAAGCGGCGCAAGTGCACCGCCCGTAATGGTATCTGCGTGCAGGAGGAACATCATGCGAAGGACCGCTAGGTCCGATCACACAACTGGCGGTGAGTGGAGGTGTCTATTTGCAACACATGCAAACCCTAGTGACAGCGCCGAAGCCTCAATCACATGAGTGTGCGGCACCTCCACTTTATATATGTGTCCGTCGTGGGCTCAACACTTGGGCCTCGCACGGACCCTAAAGCCCATAAGTCTACTCGGCGACAATCCGAATATAGCTCGGATCACATCCGACCAGTGTCCTCGGATCCGACCTTGTTGGTTTCTCCCCTTAAGCGTGCGACCCCTTAGGTTCAAGCTGGCTTGGTCGCAGTTCGAATCACCTCCAAACTGCACGGTTGGTAGTGGCCCTAGCAAGGCATGTCAAACACCAAGCAGACTATGAAGCTGGTTAGGCGAACCTGTACATCATGCTTATGTTCCCTTTGCCACACGATATAGTTGTCGGGCTCAAGGCGAGTCTGTCATCCTTGTGCTAGCCCGACCTCTTTCTCGTTCCAATGATGTCGACCACAAACATGATTATATCATAATCCTAACCGCATGGCCATGCTTATCTTGCTCGGATCACACGAGGGGCCCAGAGTATATCTCTCCTGATCGAAGGGGCAAATCTCATATTGCTCGACCATGTCTCACGGCATGGGTCTGTGTCGGTGTCAAAACCGGTGGATCTCGGGTAGGGGGTCCCGAACTGTGTGTCTAAGGCAGATGGTAACAAGAGGCAGGGAACATGATGTTTTACCCAGGTTCGGGCCCTCTTGATGGAGGTAAAACCCTACGTCCTGCTTGATTAATATTGATGATATGGGTAGTACAAAAGTAGATCTACCACGAGATCAGAGAGGCTAAACCCTAGAAGCTAGCCTATGGTATGATTGTATGTTATTGTTGTGTCCTGCGGACTAAAACCCTCCGGTTTATATAGACACCGGAGAGGGTTAGGGTTACACAAGGTCGGTTACAAAGGAGGAGATATCCATATCCGTACTGCCTAGCTTGCCTTCCACGCCAAGGAGAGTCCCATCCGGACATGAGACGAAGTCTTCAATCTTGTATCTTCATAGTCTAACAGTCCGGCCAAAGGATATAGTTCGGCTTTCCGGAGACCCCCTAATCCAGGACTCCCTCAGTAGCCCCTGAACCAAGCTTCAATGACGATGAGTCCGGCGCGCAGTATTGTCTTCGACATTGCAAGGCGGGTTCCTTCTCCGAATACACCACGAGAGAATTTGAATACAAGGATAATGTCTGACCCTGCAAAATAAGTTCCACATACCACCGTAGAGAGAATAATATTTCCACAAATCCAATTTGCTGACTTGTTTTGGCAACATGACATTATGTCATGGCCCGGTGATTATTCGAACCGTTTCCTTTAACTAGCCTCGCACATAACGCGAGGCAGTTTTTTGACACGTCTTGTCAAAGCAGAGATCGTGTCCCCTTATCACGGGATTCTCATCAATACGAGTGTGGGTAACCCAATCGCGCCATCGATTACGGCACTTGGGGGATAAGTGAGTTTTACCAGGCTAGTGGGGACGCTTAGTTTCGTCCGCCCATATAAAGGGATAAGGATTCACCTTTTCATCCACGCCGTCTTCCTCCTTTGCTCATCCATTTTTGCACACTCGAACTCCAGCACCCAAGTCCACACTTCCCACCTCAACCTTCTGCAACCATGTCCGGAGCGGGAGGCAGGTGGATGGTCTCCTCCGTCACGGAGGGAGACATCAAGAAGCTGAGGAGAGCCGGATACCTGCCCAACGACATCGTGCACCAGCTCTCAGATGAGGGGCAGCTCATCCCCACCCCCAGGCCCCATGAGAGGGTAGTGTTCCTTACCCATTTCCTTCGCGGACTGGGATTCCCTCTCCACCCATTCCTCCGAGGTCTCATGTTCTACTACGGCCTGCATTTCCATGATCTGTCCCCGAACTTCATCCTCAACATCTCGGCGTTTATCGTCGTCTGCGAGGCCTTCCTCCGCATCAAGCCCCACTTCACTTATGGCTGAAGACCCTCAATGTCAAGCCGAAGGTAGTGGGAGGCCGCCAGGCGGAGTGCGGAGGCGCCATGGTGGGCAAGATGCCCAACGTTACATGGCTCGAGGGCTCCTTCATGGAGACCATAAAGGGGTGGCAATCGGGGTGGTTCTACATCACCGAGCTGCGTGACCCTACATGGGAAGCGGCCCCCGAGTTCCGATCTAGCATCCCCACGCGGCTCACCTCCTGGAAAGAGAAGGGCCTGTCCTGGGGTAGTTCGGGAGAGCTGACCGGACTCCAAACATGTATTCAAAACATGGTGAACAAGAAGCTCAAACTCGTCAACGTAGTCCAGGTCATGCTCATCCACCGGATCCTCCCGTGTCAACAATGGGCCTTCAACTTGTGGGAGTTTACCTCTTACAGGATACTTGTTTTTCATAGTTTGACTCTATGCGGGATCTAAGCTCCCATTCCTTTGACAGGACTGGCAGGAAACGGCCGGACAGATCGACTGTCCAGCTCCCTTGCCCGAAGGCCCAGCAAACGCTCTCCTAACGGAGATGCTGACTCCGGCTCTTTACAAGGTGCCAGAGAAGACCAAGAAGGCCAAGGGAACCCGAAAGAGTTCCCGACGCCAGGTGTTATCGGACTCATCGTCCGATGACTCTACGGCACACTCCTCCCCGAAGACTAGGAGGAAGAAGAAGATGCTCCCCCTTCAGTTGGGGAAGACAAGAAAAGGAAGGCCACCCCAACCGGGGGGCCCAAGGGTCCAAGAAGGGAAGGACTCTCCTTCCGGACAGTTCCACCACTGTCGCCGAAGGCGAAGACGAGTGGCTGCTCAGGGCCAATCCCTTGGCGAAGTAGTAAGTATTCGGATACCAGAGTAACTCATAGCATTCCTTTGTCGCACTGCTTCCCCTAACGCCGAATATGATTATGCAGGCCGCCACGAGCCCGTATCGATGTATCGTCGGACGGCTCCCTGGGCTCGTCGGATATGGATAGCGATCCACTTCCGACCGCCACCTCCCCTTGCCCTATGGATGACGCTGAGGTATTGTCTCAAGAGGCACCGGGTTGAGGGGAGACAATCCCGGAGGCGCCTCAAGGCAACCTTCCGGACTCCGGGAGCAGAGGGAACAAGTCCCCTGAGGACTCCGAGTTCGGCCCTCAGCCGAACACCGCGTCGGAACCTCCAGTGGTTCGGACTCGGGCAAGCGGCCTCCTTCCAAGTGGGGCAAGACGCCTGTGCCGGTGACCTCTGTCCATCCAGAGGCACCGGACAATCTACTGGGAGCGCTTCGCAGCGCTTCCATCAACGAGGAGCACCATACTATTATTAGTGCGGTGGTCCAGAAGGTTCAGTCCGCCAAGAGCGGATTGACTGAAGCTTGTGCCAGCCTTCTAACAGGCTTTGAGGTAAGTGTTTTGAAATATAGGAAAAATATTACCGCATAGACAGTAGCCCCTGATGCTCTGTTCGGTGTTGGAAAAGAAAAGCCGAATAGAGGATCAAATAATACCGCAAGAGTCTAACATAAGTATGTCTATATGCGTATGCAGGCTTCGCTGCTGGCCTCGGCCGCACTGACTGCGGAGGTCACCACACTAAAGCAGGACCTCGAGGGGTCCAAGAAAGAGCTCGGCCTTTCCAAGAGGCAGCTCGAGGAGAACAAGGGTAAGTAATACCCTGTCTATAGATATGTATATATAAAAGAAGACATGATTGCAAAATGACAGGATCATCTTATATTTGCCAGGGGCCACGACTGAGGTGGCGTCCCTGAAGCAAGCACTGTCCGTGGCCGAAGATAAAGCGGCCAAGGAGCGCACCAAGCGGGAAAGGCAAGAGGCCCGGGTGGGCGAGGTGCAGCAAGAGCTCCAGGCTCTCGTGATGAAGGACGAGGCGTTGGAGCTTGACTCGAAGACGCGAGAGTCTGAGCTTGCCGCGGCCCTCGAGAGCGCAAAGAGTGCCGAGGTCGAAGCCCAAAAGGCCCTCCAGGAGATTGATGCGATGAAGAAAATAGTGGCGGGTAAGGCATTCTATATGCAGAGCAAGCATGTGAAAGTAAATTACCTATTACTTACCCGAATCCGGAGCTCTCCAGGAGCATTCGCAGATTTGCCCCGCAGCGTGTCGGATGCCGCGCAGTTTTACTAGGCCGAGGAGGGAAGCTCTACGGAGAAGTTGTTATGGTCTCAGTATACTGGGACCGAACACCTGGTGCCTATGAGCGACCAGCTAAAGCAGCTTGTCGAGCTACACAACGCGGCCGAACAGGCCATGAAGGGCTTTATAGTCTGGTTGTGGCCTGGCGACGCCCTTTCGAACAGCTACTTCGGCCTAGTGAGGCGGATGGTGGATGCGTGCCCACGGCTAGAAGTCGTCAAGCGGTCCCTCTGCATCGAAGGTGCACGCCGGGCTTTCGCCCGTGTGAAGGTGCAATGGGCCAAGCTAGACGCCGTGAAGCTGATCAAGGAAGGACCGCCGCAGGGCAACGAGCATCGCACCCCCGAAATTTATTATGAGGGTGTCCTAAAGGGTGCCCGTCCTGTAGCGGACGAATGTTCAAAGGATGTAATATTTGAGTAAACTTGCTCGTGTGATCCTGTATGATGAAAACTTGTTTCATATGCGCTATGCAACGCTTGTTTGAATTTAAAATATTACTTTATGTTGGGCTGTTTATCCAATCTGAGAGATGGCTAGTCCTCGGCTTCTACCCCCATGCCGCGAGTGCTGGGGTGTTCGGGATAAACCTGAGCACTCTTGTTCCCATTTTTGGGTCCTTCGAGGGAGGTGCTCAGCACAGCGAACAAGGCAACCGGACTAATAATGCTTTATCACTCTCACTTAGCCATAGAATTC